>NW_024582813.1:149327-224474 GCF_018398535.1 Haplochromis burtoni
ACGGCTCGCTTTTTGTTAACATTCAAGTTTTGTTCCCTGTTCCTTGGAGTCTGCATTTTGGGTCCCTTTTTCAATTCATACAGTCTGCCCTCGCCAGACTGTGACAGTTAGCATGTATTTTCAATTTCTCTTTGCTATTTGGGCTGATTGGGACCTGATGAATGTAAAAACAAAGAATTACCTGATTTTTGTTTCTGAGAAAAATTAGATCCACATATGATGACATTCGTTTTAAATTTTGATAGAACAGTGGCCGTATAATGTCCTCGTAAGTGGATATCAGGCCCTTGCAGCGCAAAATTTAGCATTTTGATCTAGACAACCCAATATGCGATGTCCACATATCGGTATGTGGACGCCAGGTCCTAGGAGGTTAAAGATAAAAGCAAAGAAAGGGGTGAAAACACGGCTTTTACTTACACATTTACACATGTGGGTTACAGCACAAACACACACGCAAGCATACATTTATATGTGAAGATTGTTGGCTCGGTAATTGCTTCTTCCATCCTTAATGGTATTGAAATTGCCCATCTGCTGCCTTATAAACCCTGTGAGCTCTCTGGACTCCTTCCACTGTGAATGTCCATGTGTAGCTCACTTGCTCTTTCTTTATTTCTACTTTCAGTTTCTTTACACCCTTTTGGTTTCTTTCATACATTCACATTCACACGCTGATGCCCACCCTTGCCTCACGAGCATGTATGTGTAGGGGTCATTGTTATGCTGGTCGTGATGGGGTGTATTTGTGCCTCAGTTTATCCCCAGTGATTACAATCTAAAATCACCTCTGTAATGCATGCTGGATGTGAGTGGTGGTTCTCAGCTCACAGAGGCACCATATCACAGACACAGCCTTTGAAGCCCCTCCATTCTTTCTCTGCATGCTTGTCTGTATCCAGAAATATCTGTCTCTTAATCAAAGTATGTCTCCACAGTACTGTTTGTCTGGCAGATGGGTATATAAAAAAATACTCTTATGTTCTCACCTCTTGTGTTGCTTGGTGGTTTTCAGCAAACCTGTTACTGATAAAACAAAAAAGGCAAGAATGAAGCTGTACAGTCCAGAAAGAGGAATCCTTATATACAAGTATGTATAAGTATTTGGACCCCTTTGTTTTTTTTGTTCTGTTTTTTTTTGATCAAGGTCTTTTTATTGAACAAAGAATTGCTTCCAACAACAATTACGGCAATATTAACAATCAGTCCTGCCCCCCACCCATCCAGAACAGTGTAACTAAAGCCCAGCCAGAGAGGAAAGAAGAGATAAAATAAAATAAAATTACAGATACAAAGTAAATAATAAAATAAATGAACAACAGCAAGAGGAAAAAAAAAAACACAAAAAAAACAAACACTCACACGCACATTAAGCAATAGTATCCGGACTTAATCTTTCAAAGTAAGTAAGAAAAGGTTGCCATGTGTCATAGAACCTCCGAACCGAACCTTTTACAGTGTAGCGGATCTTTTCCAGCTGAGTATAGTACATGACATCCTTAACCCATTGCCCATATACAGGTGGAAGTGGCTCTTTCCATTTCAATAATATCATTCTACGGGCCAAAAGAGTGCAGAAGGCCAGAAGATCAGAGTGTGATTTGGAAAGACTGGCATCACAAGGCGTCACTCCAAAAATAGCTATAAACGGGCAGGGTGCAATTGGAACACCACATATGTTGGATATGGTTTCAAATATGCTTTTCCAAAAGCTACCCAGTTTTGGACACGCCCAGAACATGTGAAATAGGGAAGCAGGCTCTCGTTTGCACCGGTCACATGTGGGGTCAAACCCATCCTTGATTTTGCTCAGTCTAGTTTTAGACCAATGGAGACGGTGAACAACTTTGAACTGAATCACCACATGTTTAAGGCAAATAGATGACGAAGAAATTCTATTGATTATCTTATGCCAAGTCTCATCTGCATTGGCCAAGATCACTTCCCCATCGTTCCCTAAGTGATTGCAATGTGGACAGCCTAAAATTACTTAACAGCTCATAAACATCACTTATAACCCGCTTAGCATTTGGTTTAAAATCAAAAATATCATCCAAAAGGGATGGAGGTGGACAGGACGGAAAGCAGTCAGTATTAGAAGCAACAAAATTCCTGAGTTGTAGATACCTGAAAAAGTGTGACTGAGGGATCTTGAACTTGTTCACCAGCTGTTCAAATGAGGAAAAGATATTGTCCGTGAAAAGAGCAGTCATTGACGTTATTCCAAGCTTTGTCCATATGTTAAATGCCTTGTCCGTTAAGGATGGGGAGAACATGCAATGTCTATGCGGTGGTGCATTAAGAGAGAGTTCAGTCTGTTTAAAGTGCCTTCTGAGCTGATACCATAATTTCAGTGAGTGGACAACAAGAGGATTCGTGGTGAAGCTGGAGATCGGTCCCGCCAGAGGTAATCTGGCACACAGCAAAGACACCAGGGAGGATTGACTCACCGACAGCCGCTCCAGTGTTACCCATGATGATGATAAATTATCATGGTCTTTTATCCAGTCCAATAATGCCCTTATATTAGCTGCCCAGTGATAAAACAAAAAATTTGGGAGCCTCTTACGCTCTGCGGTCTTTGTAATACACTCTGTTATAGGTGGTTTTTTGTTCCAAATGAAGGAGGAGATTGACTATTTAGATTATTAAAAAATGACTTAGTTAAAAAAAATTGGAAGACACTGAAAAAGATATAGAAATTTAGGAAATATAGTCATCTTAATGATATTTAATCTACCACCCAGCGAAAGAGGCAAGGACTCCCACTTTCCAAAATCCTCCTTTAGCTTAGACAATAAAGGAAGATAATTAGTTTTATACAAGTTTTTATGGTTCTGCGTAATCCAAATGCCTAAGTATTTAAACTTGTTATAGCTGAGTTTGAAAGGTGCTAGAATAGACGAAAGTTCCCCGGTTATTGTACCTAAAGGCATTGCCTCGCTTTTCCCGAAATTCACCTTATATCCGGAAATTGTCCCGAATTCCTTAAGTACATCTAAAGGATGAGAGGCTATTTGAAGGGTTGGAAATAAACAAGAGCATGTCGTCGGCATAAAGAGAGACTTTATGCTCGACGTATTCCCTCAACCTCAACACAGTGTCTCAGAGCAATAGCTAGCGGTTCAATTGCGATGGCAAAAAGGAGAGGTGACAAAGGGCACCCCTGTCGTGTGCCACGCTGAAGCTGAAAAAAGGGGGACAGACTATTGTTGGTCCAAATGGCCGCTACAGGGTCACAGTACAATACTTTTATCCAGGATACAAAATTACTCCCGAGGCCAAATTTTTCAAGCGTATGGAAAAGAAAGTCCCATCTCACCCGATCAAACGCTTTCTCAGCATCAAGCGAAATAACAGTTTCCAACCTTTGACATGGCTATAGATTATATTTAATAAACGTCTAATATTAAAAAACGAGTACCTGTTTTTGATAAAGCCTGTCTGATCGGGTGAGATAATGGGGGGAAGATGTTTCTCTAAACGGCGGGCCAACACTTTAGCAAGGATTTTGGTGTCCGTGTTCAGCAAAGATATTGGACGGTATGAGCCACAATCTAAATGATCCTTATCCTTTTTTAGAATTAGGGAGATCACTGCTTGACGTATTGTTGGAGGTAAGGATTGTGAGAGGAAAGATTCTTCAAAAGTCGATTTTAACAATGGATTCAATTGGTTAGAAAGCTTCTTAAAATCAGAAGGATACCCGTCGGGGCCAGGTGATTTTCCAGACTGCAGGACCCCTTTGTTTTTTAAATACATAAAATAATTTCAAAATTAAGAAAATATGTTCTTTTTTCAATCAACTGAAGATTTAGCAACTTTATTAAAAATCAGGAGCTTGAAATCGAATTTTTAAAAGGTTTCACTCCAGATGTTCAGTATAAGTGCTGTTGGCGGCAGTTCCAAGTTTTACCCACATGAATTTGGGAAATTTATACAAAATTGTTCTATCAGACTGAACAGAATGCATCTGTGGACTACGATGTATTGTTTCTCCACGGATGTTTTATAAAGTTACGCTTGGCTTTTCCTGATCCATTCAGGGACAGAGACTTTTCGCTGAGCCAACTAGCATTGTCTGTATGTATTAGTTTACTGTTATGCTTAACAGAGAATTTTTGGCCAACAAGTGCTGGTAATGGCAATTTAAAAAACTGAAACCTTATCTTACCTGATTTCAAGTTGACTGACATCCCCATTCAAGACCAACTTCTCATGCACCTCTGGACTGGCTTCACATCAGCTGCTTTTTTTAGATCACTCAGTAGAAGTCTCTTTATATCCACTTGTGCTTGTACCTCCATCATTCATGCTAGATGTACATAGAGGTTTAAAACAACAATCCTTCTACTTTCATTTCCATTTTCAGTGTTCTACAGTTCAAGCCCTGTGTGCCAAATGCTCTTCCTTAGGTCTCCTCATGACATAACAGCAGAACTTCTGCTCTCAGTCCTCAATTGACACACTGCCTTTGGGCTTGGAGATTATGGGCTCTTAGATTGAAAACTGCTGCTGAAAACTGCTGGGTCATAAGCAACAACCCAGTGGTTATCACTAGTGATGACTGTACATGAAAAGGTTGAACATGTGCCTTCTGAACAGCAGGGGATGAGTGGAGCAGTTGGTTTGGGGAACAGTACTACCGGCACAATTGTGGTCCAGCTGAGGCCCCAGCAGCTATCTCAGTAGCCACCCTAGTTTTGTTTCATAAGAACAAACAATCTTCCAGATTCAGTTTTACAACTTCCAGTATGACTGTTATGTACAGATTACTTAAAGTGGCTACTGTCTACTGCACTCTAGCCCCGAGCCTCTATTGGTCAGGCTTATAAAGTGCTTGTAACATCTGGCAGGTTGTCTAAACTCTACAGGGGAATTCAGTTAGAGAGACCATTACATTGTTGGTCACCTTTCTGACCGACAGTTTGAATTTTCCATTTGGCTTGTCAGCCAACATAGGAGCTGTTGATTCTATATTTATTCCTTTTTTCTCCCATGATTGAAACCACTGTGCTGCTGATACTGTTCAAAGCTTTAGAAAAAGATATAAACCCTTGACCTGCTGTTTCCCAGCTCAATTTGATGGCAGAGGTCACAGAGTTTCTTTCACCAATTTAAATAAACTCACCAGTTTTTCCAATGCAACAGATGCCCAGACAAATGTTATATTTAACTAGTAATTTAGTAATTTAATTACTGACCTTGAATTGCTTATACTCATGCAGTCAATGCTGTGGTAGCGTTATTAGTGGTTATTTTGTCTGTGTGTGAGTTAATCCTACTGTCTTTCCAGTTTTAATATACTGCAAATGACTGAAGGCAAACCTTTGAACGTCAGACAAGTTTTACCATGATTGCAAGTACGTGATTTTGGTTTCTCTTTTTCTGGATTTTATTTTTGAGTAACTGTATGTGTAAATAGTTGCCTATGTATTGTAGACAATTCATATTGAAAAAATACTCATATAAGATCAGAATTTCCGGGTGGATACTACATTCAAACTCTCTCTGGCCGTACACCTTATATGCAAAGTATATGCTGTCGAAGATGAAGGTCACTAAGTAAGCATGTCATGTACAAAAGACATGTAAAGCCTATCAAAAGATGAGTAAAGTAAAATTTAAATGAGATTAATGAGATGCACAGTGGCACGCTTATGCACCCTTGTGTAACATTTAATCGTTATTTTTAATGTAATGTGGAATTGTGAACAGATGAAATCACTTAAATACATTTTGACACATGGATCACTTTTATGTTAGAAATCCATGACATTCACCACATGTTCAAAAGTCTTGATATATTTGTGACAGGGATTAGCTGCATCAGCTATCAGCTGCCATAAAGGGTAACTTTCAGCTTTCAATATTCTGCTCTTGTCTCTTCTTTTCACTTTTCTTTTTTTCCCACACATTTTCTGATACAGAGCACTGAAAATAACTAAAAGGCATCACAGACCATTATGGACCCACCCAATGTGACTTTTCCCCCTTGTTTTTTTCTGTGACTTTCATTTTGCGTTCCGACCTTGCTTTGTAAACCAGGGTTGAAACTCCTTTTGTACTTGCACTGTATGTTGTGCTCCAAAACCCCCTAAAATATAACCTGTTTTTACTCAGGTTTGAATATTCCAGCTGTCTAGTACAAAGTTCATGTAATTTCCAGTTGTGCCCATAAGTAACTGTCCACAGAAATCACTGCGAGGTAGTGAGTAGATGTCCTGTACCGGCCTTCTGCACATTCTACCGAGGCAGCTGTCTTACTTGAAGCAAAGGGAGTAAACTGTCTCAGCATGCTGCAGTCTTATAAAATTTACATATATATATATATATATATATAATATATATTAATATATAAATATATATATATATATATATATATATATATAATATATATATATATATATATATATATTATATTATATATATATAATATTAATTATATATATATATATTAGGTTTTTGTTTTAGTGGAGATTAGAAACTGAGTTGATTAGAAACTGAGTTGATCTGATAAGGGAGACAGGTGTAGGTGTACTCTTGTGCATGGCCACGTGCATATCAGACTTGGATGGTGTTGAAAATGAATCAGGATACTAAGTTCAACCTCATAAGATTGCCATGGTGACTTGCAAGGAAAGTGACCAGGGTTCTGATTCACACATAAGGGCAACATGTTTAGATGCTGTCAAATTAACGGAAAGGAGAGCATGTGGAAAAGTTATCTTGGGCACAGATATTTTCCAGAGGTGAAGGAAATGTCTCCCAGGCTGCTAATTGTATTCTCACAGTTATGCTGGAGGAGAGCGCAAGATGACCACCAGAATCAGTAGGATTCAACAGAGGAAAGACAATACAACATTTTCTAGCACTCCATTCATTAATCGTTATTCATTATCAATAACCAAACTGGTGGATCAACTGTCCGCCCAACGGGGTGATGATGTCTCGATTCTGACAAGATTAAAACTGTTAATCTCACAGATACTTTTGCATAGGATTCCATAGTTAACTAGGTTTTTTTCATGCAGAAACTTTGTGATATATTGTTGTTTCCACCATCCTTCACCATGCCCTGTTTAGATCAGCTTTACTCAGATTGCGTCTATCTTTCAGCCTACCCCGAGGAGCTTGTCTGCAATCATATCCTGCTAGTTTTTTGTTTGTTTCTTAATTTTATGTATGTTTTTCTTTTTTTTACGTACTGCCACAGAAAGGCCAAGAAGGTGAGGCCAAAATACAATTGAACAAATGGAAAAAAGAATACAATAGAGCACATGTTGCCTAATGATCTATTGAGTGAGGAAATAGTGCAAAAGGACGTCCATGGTCTTATCATATTTTATTTTATTAAAAGCAGTATTTTAGTGTGATTTGGTATCTTTTACTGTTATCGAAGGCTTACAGACTATGGAGTGTAATCATCTGATAGTCTATCTAGAATTGAATCAGTTTCAGCTGGTCACACTAAAGACTCTGTTGTTGTACATAAAGTACTTTCAGGCTGTGCCTCTCATCCCTTCTTCCCATGGAGAAACTCTGAGAGTGGCATGGAACATTAACACCTCCATTGCGGTGTTGTTCCCACTCTTCACTCAGCAGTGTGAAACCAGATGGATAGCTTCTCATTGGGAGAGTTTTGCATCGTTGCTGTTTTTTGCTTCAGGATCCCATAAACAGTAAGTGAGGAGAGTAAAAAGACAATAAACATGCTTCTGTCATTCACATACATTTAAAATAAAAACGTTGCTGGTGTTTGTGTGAGTTTCAGAAACTCCTGGCTGTATCACTTCTTGATGTTTAAAAGCACTAATCAATGCATATTTTTATATAGAGTGAAAAGGCAATAAGGTGGTTCTAGGGGGGTAATGATTAGCCACATGGACTCCACTCTCCTCCTCACTAGTTCTTGCCCAGTCCACTTGAACTACTGTTCTTTTGTCAGTTTTCATTATAAACCAGGTAACTAGCACCTACAGCACACCTTCCTAGACCCTGTAAATTATTTGTTTCTCTAAAATGTGTTTAAAATAGAACAAAAGATTTGAATCTTATATCGATAAAGCTGTCTAGAACAACGAGTGTCTACCAGTGACAAAATTTGAAGAAAAGTTTTCTAATAATTTTTTCCTAAAGTTAAGAATAAATCTGTTTAATGATAAGAATTATTAACAAAGCAACTTCTCCCTCAAAAGAGGTCATAATGTGGAAAACTGTTATCAGTAAAGAGGACTTTTAAGAGGCTGAAGTGTCTGTTTAACATAAAAATAGAACAAAGAAAATGGTAGAAATATAAATAGGTGTCAGAAGTATTCAGATGCTAATGAAATGCCATAGGTTAGATGGTGCTTGGATCATTTCTGTGGCTAATCTTAATGGAGGTGCAAACAGCTCTTTTCTTAAGCAAAAAGTCTGTAAAGCTTGAGGTAAAAGTGATCACAACAGTAAGATTTTTGGTAACTGGAAAAATAGAACTGTCATGGTCCTGGGTCTTAGATCCAGATTTTTGAAGTTTTTGGACTTTAAAATTCTGTTTGTCCTCAAATATTTTCTATTTGATTCTTACTTTCCTTATTGTTTACATTTTTTACTTATTTCATTACTTTTTTTTAGTCTTAATTTCAGTTACTGTCTGTATTCATTGAGTTCATGAGTTCTGTGTTGCCTTTCTGCCTTGGATTAGGTTTTCCTTCTTGGCATGCATGTGTCCTTAACCTGCAGACAATGACAATGACAATAACAATAGAGCTTTATGACTTAGATCTGCTGGGGATATCAATTAGCAGACTGCTCACATATTCACAGCATTTTCACACTCGCACATTGTGGCACAGTTCATTAAAACAGGGCATTCATGGGAATTTGGACCCTCACTGGTGTTATTGGTGTACTATAGATAAAAAGCTAAGCCATTGCCTTCACCCACTACCCTCATCTCATTTAACAGCAGATAGATTAGGCAGGGAAATTACCCGAAGTGGAGGGGAGACCAAAACTGCATTAGCAGGTTTGTTTCTTTGTTTCTAAAATATGGTTTACAATTCATTCAACTGAGATTTTCATTACCTCCATTAAAATAAAGTGTTAGTGGTAATTATGCCTCTTTTTATTGGAGACTAAATTCAGTGATTAGGTGAACAGTATTTATTTAATTGTCCAGGAAAATTATACTTGAGGGTTTTTTCTTTTTTTGGAAAAAAAATGACCATATGCTTGATTTACCTGCAGCTGCAGAATAAAGAGATGTAGATACATATTATATATACATTATATATACATACATAAGTATGCATATTTGCATATTTAGAGCCCAGAGAAGCATGTTTTAGCTTCCGGATTATATTAAGAAATTACCCTTCAAAACCTTTTAATTGCACCTCTGGGTAAATACAACTCGAGTTTTAGCTTTGCACACCCTAGAACACCTTCATCTCAGCTCTTATGTGTTCTTATACACAGCTTTTTATAAGATAGGTCTCCCAGCAACAGTATAGGGAGCAAATCTTGAACCCTGAGAAGCCCCACCCTTTCAGGCTTATCACTGGTTCTGATGGAAGTGATGATTTGCTTCCCTGCCTGCTTGATCTCATATCATGGTAGTAGCTGTGGGCAGCATAATAATAATAATAATAATAATAATAACATTTTTATAAATGCTCTGCAGAAATGTGAGTGGGAGAGAGTTGGACCGTCCTGAAATTACTGTGGGCTTGTATTTATATGCCAACACAGAGCACATGTTGTAAAATGAGGTGTGAAAGCCAAAAGTTGCATACCCTTGTAAAGTAACGTGCACTTGCACTGAGTAACATCCCTCTCAAATCCATGCAAATATATTGGATTCGTTTGAGTTGTAAGATGGGAAAATACCCGCTGCTGCAGCTCTGCATGCTATATGTTAGCAGACATTCTCAGCTTATCATGTATGCTGCTCTTCTGAGCTCTTACTGGGCAATAACATATCTGTTTTAGATTTCTCTCTTTTATTTATGCTCCAGCTGTCACAGGGACTTGTCATTTTTAATATTATATAATGCAACTATATTTAAACTGGAATGTAGAGTACAGAATAGTATAGAAATCACTGCACACATACAAATCAGAGAAATCCAATGAGAGCTATTCCTTTGTGCTTTGTGCAGTTTGAAAAGACAATCTCTGAAATCTCCCAGACAGATGTGCTTGGATAGAATTTAATGCAGCTGTGCTTTAGTTTACATGCAGTCAGCAGCATCTCTGGATGTGTCTTCACATTGCACAATGTACTAGAGATACACATTCAGAGGACCTCTCCGTAGTTACATGCTCAAACTCTTGTGCATAATGAGTCAATGTAACATACATTTGAAATTATTTTCATCATTAAGTGTAATATAAAAGAATGCATGTGAAGTGTGTATACACAGGCATGCACACACACTCAGACTGTGATTGATGAAAGCAGTCTCCCCCCCATGACCAAAGACAGCTCATGCAAGCCCATGAGTGTAATCAGTAGTTAAAGGTCAGCATTCGACGCTACACCCACACTCACACATGCGCGCATATAAAAGTATATTAAGTAAGATAAATAAACAGCATTGTCTTACTCTTACTTTGTTTTCTATTTCTACATCATAAGTACTTGAAGATGGGATTCTTGCATTTTTCTTACCATGAAAGCAACATGGTTCATTTTTCATGGTGTGATTGACTATTTGACCTCTAGTGGTGAACGACAGTTGGATGAATTGCCATTGATTTTTTTTTTTTTTTTTTGAAAAAGCTGATAATCTGCCCATTACGGCTTCAAATGTTTCACTTATGCTATGAAATACTTGTGCTTCTGGACTGACCAAATATTTAATGCAGGCATTTATTATTAGATGATGTACAAAAAACTGTACATCATCTAATAATAGATGGATGTAATTTTCATGGGGAGTCATTTTACAAAATAGTTACGAGACTGATCTCCTTGAGTTTGATGTCTGATGTTTAGGGCACTTTCAATAACAGAAATGTCTGCAGTTTAGTCTCTGGCAGAGGGCCTGTGTTGCATATTATACTCCTGTCACTCCCCTTTCCTTTCTGATGTTGTTTTTATCTTCATTCTCTGCTAAATAAAGGGAAAATAACTACAAAACAAAAACAAAAAAAGATTGCTTGTCATTGATACTTCGGTCAGTATAAATCATAAAGGCATCTAAAATGCAGAATGTGTGGCAAAGGGAAAAGATTTTTTTATACGAGAAGCTTAGTATGGTCAGTCACTGGCAAATAATCAATCTAAAGGGCAAAAAAAGCAATTGAAATGCACAAATATAACTTGTAATTACTCATTTTTGGCTTTGCAATCGATCACTAGAGGACGGAACAGGAAGTCTTAAACTAGATATTCCCTGTCTGCTTTCTGTGCAGTTTCTGGATATACCCGAAGCCCTGAGACCTCTTCCCCAGAGACTGACTAAGAAGATTAAATAATGGGATCCTAGACTGGCATGATTTCAGTGTATTACCTCCAAAACTGATGACAGACAGATTATTCTCAGCTTTAAAAATCATTCATTATATTGTACTTCTTTAAAATGACCAGTAAACCCTGTGAGAACTGTTAACATAGCTATAGATTCAGTTTCCGTTTTTTGTTTTTTTAACTTCTGGAAGTTTCTGCACGTGCAAGTGTGTGGTTGTATAGTCGTGGGTGTTTGCTTGGCTGCATGCTCGTCTTGATGTGTTAACGGTGAATAGCAGCTCCGTATCAGGCACAGCAGTGAATCCCCTCTCCTTTGTGGGCCTGTTTTCATGTTGTTTTTCTCAGCAGGAAATGCAATATTGCCAGTGCCTAGGGCTGCAGGGCTTCTAATGCAGTTACTATTGTCTTTTCTCTTATCCACCCACATGTCTCTATCTCTCCATCTCATTCTGTCCTGGTTCATTCTTGTCTCCCAGGGTTCTCACTCGTCGTTACGCAATTAAAGTAGAAACCCTCATAGTCACATCTCCATATTTTGCCTTCTCACCTTTATTTTCTTCTTGCATTTGCCTTCTGTTGCTCTAAATCAATTTCACTTTCTGTATTAGTTCAGATCACTCTCAGATAATTTTGTTTTGTTCATTTCATGGTATCATAGGAAACATGCGTAGCCTGTGTAAAAACATTGAATTTGTGCAGATCTACACTGAAAGGAAAGCATAGAGAAGCTGGGATAAAATGAAATTTATTAGGCGGAAAAGAAGCCATTTTCTGAGAAAGGAGAAGCACATGTGGGAAAAGATGAAATGGACAGAGAGCTTGTCTGTGTTTAATGTTGTTAGAACACCACCATCAGACTCTCTTATCATCCCTTTGGTGTCCCTATCAATCACAGAGTAGACCATCAGCCACCCCTATACATAATGCAGGGAAACAGAGTTGTCACTCAAAGCAGTCACACATGCATCACCATCCATGTGCTCTGTCCATCCATATCAGACACACACATGCACCCACACACACAAGAGTCACAAGGTTAACAATGGTGTGGCACAAACAGGCTCAGGAAAAGCTGCTTCCTCACTCTGTCTGCATCCTGATTTGCTAATTTATGGCCTGAGCTCACCTGGATAGCTCACATTATGCACCTCAGCAGCTTGCAACATTATCACATCTGTCCGTTTGGTCCTACAGTATGGATCAGCAGAGCGTGTGATAAGTCAGGGTGAGTGACAACAAGACTGACGGCAAGGAAAGTTGCAAAGTAGGGAGGAACTGGGTGTGGAATATTTGTATTCCTTCTTCATCCATGAGCTGTTTTAAATGGGCACAGATCATCAGAGCATGTGATAGGGAAAGGCCAGAGAAAAGAAAGTGAGAGAGAAAGAGGGAGAGCGATAAACTGAAAGGTGGGCGTAGCAGACATATAAAGGGCGATCTCTCTAAGGTCCTGTACAGGAAGAGAGACACCACAGCAAGTGAATTAGCTCAAATTTAGTGATGACAAAAGGGCACCCATCTGAACAGAGACAGAAGGATCATCCTTCTCCTAATATTAGCCTGTTGATCTTATGGGAAATAGAATGGCAAGAGAGGGGCCGGAGATTAGAAAGTTAGAGAAAACGCAGCCTCTTCAGTTTCATACGTGGAAATAGATCAGCAGATTAGTCATGTTGAGATATAAATGGTATTTCAGTTACAAAAGACTAAGAGGCATATTGGGTGGAAAGGAATGAACTGAAATGCTTATCCCACACTTCTATGTGTGATATAAAGTTAAGGCATGAGGAACAAAGAAGATACTATGACACTGGCAGTTAAGAATACCAGGGTGTGTGTAAACTGTGTCAACACTTTCTTATTCTTTTCCATAGTGTTGCCCATTATAGTGGGGCAAGCACAGCCTCAGGCTCTGAATCAGAGGCACAGTACTGTATACAACTGGAGGGAAATAC
The DNA here is from genome assembly GCF_018398535.1 of Haplochromis burtoni. Lineage (NCBI taxonomy): Eukaryota > Metazoa > Chordata > Actinopteri > Cichliformes > Cichlidae > Haplochromis > Haplochromis burtoni. Next base: position 162,741 of record NW_024582813.1, read on the forward strand.
TCCATTTGTCTTCACCGTTCAGGAGAGAATGTATGAAACAACAGCACATTAGAGAGACAGTGTTTTAGTAAGCCACGGTGTACTGGAACTGCTGTAGCAGTGCAGGTGGCCAGTTCACCTGCATAAGACACTTTTTATTTTTGTTCTTGTGTTTTTTCTACTTCATTTGTTTACATACGCTGACATATATTTTGAAATATTAACAAAGATTACCCAAGAATTCAGCAATCAGTCAAACACAAACAATAAATGACAAAAATAACACACCATCAGTAAATGTACGACAAAACATAAAAGTACAACATGAAAGTCCACAGTAGAATAAGAAAACACGACAATAAATAAACTGGTTCTTCACAGGAAAGTCATGTGCTGTGCCGATGCTAGCTGGAGAGGACGGTCCAAAACTTGTGTACTTTATTTTTTTGCACCTTCTGTCTTCTAGATGGCCCTGCTCCTCGTCATTTCCCAACATGCATCTCTCTTCCATTCTCTTAAAGAAGAATGCTTTGGCACTGTCCCTACTACTGAAATGTAGGAATAGTGCTGCCCAAGGTCTCATTGTGCATGTAAACCTGGGTCATAAGGTTCACTCTGATGTCTGATCTTTGCATTACATACTAAAATCTTGTATTTTATTATCTTTGTCTATATGATTGGAGCAGAAAAACATGATCAACTTGTCCAATTTTTCAATTTTATTTATACAGTTGTTAACATAGATTTATGCAGTGTGGTTGTGCGAAATGCTATGGCATCATTGTGACGTTGTAGGACATCATATAATAAAAGCACATGAAGTCTGTACTTGTTTGGTCAGAAACATGCACATGAGTAGTTTTGGAGAGCATTTTGTAGGTCATTGGCAGTGCTCCTCTTCCTTCTCAGACAAAATAGCAAATATGCGTCCTGCTGGCAGCCTTTCTATGGCCCTGACCACCTCTCTGTGTGTAATGGCCCATCTTCTGGTATTTCCTCCCAACTCTTGACACTGTGCTGAGAGACAAAGAAAACCTTCTAGTGTCAGCAGGCATAGACATGCCTTCCTGTAGGAGCTAGACTACCTGTGCAACTTCAATAGATTACAGATACAGTCTCACGCTGCCTGAAAAGAGGTTAGTGTTTCCACCCTTTTCCCTATTTAGCCAAGATGGCAACCACTGTGATGAGAGGTTTATAGTAGTCGGCACTTAACCACTCGTGTTGCTCTTCATGTAGCCATTATTGTTCGTATTAATGCACTTACACACTCAAAACAGTGAGCGTTAGTATAGAAGTATGCAATGAGAGACACAGCAGTAATGCGTACAGTGAGCAGAGCAAGTTCTCAGATTCTTATTCAGTCCCAAAAGGTCTAAATGAGATATTAACCATGAGAATCAGGTTCACAAGAATACTTAAATTAAAATTAACATCCCACAGCAATTCACCATGTTTTGCAGTAGCATAATGAAGTAAGTCAAGAATATGGGAGAGAAGAGGAGACAGAAGCTTGTTACCACTATGGGTTTATAATGAAACCCAGATGTTTGCTGCCAAATACATCCCCAAACACACTAAACAAGTATGCCATCCAGGATTAGTTTACTTTTTTTTTTTTTACTAAGAAAATAAATATATGAACCTGAGGTCATTATAGAGTCACAGCTTAACTGTTATCATTTAGTACTCAGAACCATCCAGTATAAGCTTTACAATTGTATGTTAATGTTTTCTAAGAAGAAAAGTTAAGAAATAGAAAATTCATATAGGTGCATTTGAGGAAGAACTAACAGGGAATGTTAAATGATGTCTCTTTAGAAATGTTGATGACATTATTCAAATATGTTTTTATCCCTTTTTAATGAACAGGATGTGCCACTGTGATATATCATCAGCATCTGTTTTAACTCACTGCTTTCTCTGTGGGTTTTGTCCAAATACTCCTTCAGGAGATATATGCAGGATATTACTGGAAGGGATAATTTGTCACGAGAAAACTGTTGACAATGTCAGGACTCTTATCTGCTGTGTCCATTTTATTTTAATTTGTTACGACAAGGCTGTTCTCATTCCCAGGGTATCAAATACTGTCATTTTCTCAAAGCTGCTGTCATCTCACAGGCACATGCGATATTTTCTTTAGTGTCATTATCATGACACACCAGGTAATAGCAATACTGAGTTGAGACTCTTAAAGGATCCATTAGCATTGAATTTAAATGCTTAGTTTTTCAAGGCGTATAATGTTATCAAGTAGTTTTGACCCAAACCACAAACTTTTCCTAAACTTTCTCAAGTTTTTGGTGCCAAAATCTAATCAACAAATAAAAGAAAAAGAAAGAAGGAAGTGAAAACCAAAGAAAACAAAGCTTCCAGACAGGACTGTGGTCTTCTTGTTGAAAAACATACTCATCCTCCCATCAGCCACTGCCCCCAGTGCAAACTCTGGGACTAGTTATAGGTGGGACATTATTTCATCACCCGTTATTGCCATATCCAGTGTGTTAAGTCACTGATGCCATCTCAGGGACGCCAGCAGCACCTGTCTCATAGATGCTGTAAATCATATTACAGCATCTATGTATCATATAAAGTCTGCTCATTTAAACTGAGAAGAATATAATTTAAATATAATAACATGACACAAACTTAGGGAAAAAATGTATGTACTAGTAATATGGGAATTACAATTGATTACAAAAATCTGATTAAACTTTCAGACCTAAAATTCTTTCCTGTCTCAATCACCCCCTCTTTTAGGAAGAGGAATCACTTCTATTCCTTGGAACATACTGTATGGGAGCACATGATAGCAAGCTGAATTAAATGCCTAGGCATTTAAGATCTTTCATCTTTGTTCCTTGTGTTTTCTTTTATGTTTGGAGATCCAGATTTTTAGATCTTATTTAGTTTCCCCTGCATATACTAGCTTGCATGGGCATTTCAACAGTACATTTAGCTTTTAATTTTGAATTTCTTTCAACTGTAGGGATGTGAAAACAGATTTCTTTTGATCTTAGCTCTATACGGAGGGCAAATTAAACATGGATAAATTCCCACCTGGTAAATCAGATAAAATATGTTGAGGGGAGCCTTATAGTAATCAGCTCTATTTGCCAAACATATGGTTCAGAATTTTTTCCCATTTATCGGCAAATATAGGATAGATATAGGATCTTTGAAAGAATGACCTAATAGAGGGTCAGTGTGCCACTTTTAATGATGCGTTTATTTAATTAGATAAATAGGAAAATGTGGTGAACACTGCTGGTGTAGGATGTTATTCAACTATTGTTGTCCTTATATGTAGGATAAATGTGAGCCACAGTATTGTTTTTTGATTTGGGTCATACTAACATGAGGTTTATGAAGAAAATATCTCCTTTTCCCATCTTGCCAAAAAGTGTTCTGTGTTGAAAATATTTAACCTCCAAGGACCTGGCGTACACATATGTGGGCATCACGTTTTGGGTTATTTAGACCAAAATACTTAATTTTGCTCTATGAGGGCCTGATATCCACTTACAAGGACATTATACTGCTAATGTTCTATCAAAATTTTAATCAAATATCCTCATATGTGGCTCTCCTTTTTCTTAGAAACAAAAATAAGGTAAAAAATAAATAAATAAATCTGGTAATTCTTTGTTTTTACATTCATCAGGTCCCAATCAGCCCAAATATCAAAGAGAAATTAAAAATGCATGCCGTGGAAGAGTTCGGTTCTCAGGGGGTTAATTTAAATCCATCAGTTTAATTTAAAGATAAAATGGTACGACTTATGCATCAGAGTAGTTAAATAGAAGTTACATGTGTACATTTTCTCCCTGATGACATCTGAACAACAGAAACTGCTAAAGAAAAGTAACAAAAGATTTTCAAGATAAAGGAAGAAAAAATCTTTAAACCTCACCACCCAGATTTCTGTGGTCATGATGGACGTTTCCTTGACTGTCATATTGTTCAACAGAATGGTTGAGATGGTTGAAGGCCAGGGTGCTGATTGTCACAGTACATTTAGAGCTTTATAAATTCCTTCAAATGTGATCCAGCTCTGGTTGTTTTTCACAAGTCACAATTCTTTCTCTATTTCTTTTTATATTGGTGTTGCACTGAAGATGCTGAGATTGAAAAGGAGGTAGACAGCCCAAACGCAAATAGATATAGATTATAATAGCTCTGATCCCAGCTGCAGGGGAATATTATTATTTTGATTCTTTTTTTTCATACTCATCTGGGTTATGGAGAAAAACCTATAAAGCTTCTATAAAATGAAGTTGAGCCAAAAAAAGCCATTTCTCATCTGATTCTCTGATTGATGCAAGTGTAGGTTTAAAAATGAGATAACAATCAGCTAATGGGTTTCACTGGTTCCCTCAAATATAGAATTGTTTTTACATGAAGAAGCAAATATTAATTTGCTTTTGTTTTACTTGATTTACTTAATTATTTTATTTCACACCTGGTAAATTAGATGTAGTGAAGGTTTTATTCAATGTGGAGATAAATATGTATTTTAGAAAAAACTAAATGTTTTGCAATAGTGAGACACAGAAGCACGCAGGTATATATGTCCTTGTATGTATTCACCTATGAGCATAGACATGAATGCTCAGTATAACTGGCATTGTGGACTTCTTGGTGGCCACATGCAATTACCATTTCCCCCAGTAACTGTGCAACTGCTCTGTGACATCTTAAATACTTAATGTGAAAGAAGGGCAGGTAGAGAATTGCAGAGCTGAATCATTTCCTTAATATTAGCCAGCCAGCTTATAGCACATTCATTTTTTTTCTGGCCATTTAAATACTTATAATCTAAAAGCTTTTTGCATCCAAAAAATAGGAATTGCTGACTGCTGAAAATACATATAAAAACAGTTTGCAAGTGCAGTGACATTCAGTTGAAAGAGACTGTGCAATGAATGTGGATATTGCTGTCAGAGGAACTGCTTCAAGGTTAGTGTTCTCCATGGGAAAATCAGCTGAAGTTTGCACTTAACTTGCGGTACCTACTATATGAGGCGAGCACTTCACAGACAACAGGCTATACATGTATAATGAAGTTGAGGAATTTTAAGGGTTTTCCCTCACACTTTGAATCTGTTTTTGATTCAGTGAGTCCATATTTAATATGCACAGGCCTTAGAATTTGACTGCGGCAGCAGCTTAATCCTTTGTTGTCATTTTTGTTTATTTGTTGATTGATTTTTGACAAACGCAAAATTTACACAAATATACACAAGGGAATTAGACACCGCATTGTTATACCAAGGCTTTGTTTTCCCAGCCACTGCATATAGAGACTGTTGACAAGAAAAAAATAACCTAAAGTGGATTAGTAAGCTGGTGGGCCACCAGAACAGTTGGTGCACTGTTTCATTGATTCTGAAAGTCTCTGGCAGGCTTCTGGAGAATGAAACACAATTTTCTATTATATGAAGATATTACTTCATATGGTGTTTGGATGACAGTGGTGGAGAGATATATGTAACAAATCCATCCTGAATCTCGCATCGAATCAAATATTTAAATGCAAAGAAGTATGTGTGTATATTAAAAGGATGGGCAGTTTGAATAATGCATGTTGGTAAAAAAAAAAAAATGTGCTGGATCGCTTTAGATTGTGTGCAAAAAAAAAAAAAATTGATTGTGTGCATTTATAATGTCGCAAGACTTTCACACATCCTTAGTAACACTGTTACTCGTGCATATGTCCCTTTAGGGCCAGACTGCATTGAATAGTGTTGTAAAGGGAAAGATGGCAGATGTCCCACCCCTACTTGGTTTTAGAAAGACTTTAACAGCAGGCAGGACTGCAAACGCCAAGGACTGGCTTCTTACTGATGTGCTAACATTATCCAGCTTTAGGAAGCTTTTCTATAAAATATTCCTTGAAGGTACTGACTGAAGTTATTTAATAAAAACAACAAGAGGGAAAAAAAAGATTTGTTTCTATGCAACAAATTCTAAAATGGCGTGTTCACAAAGGCATTAACTGTGTAAACCTTTTTCTCTCTCAAGCGAATTTGTCAAAGATCATGGCAGAACAGGGAATAAAAGGAAGACTGTAGGAATATTAAAACCATCTAAACCAGTAGACAGTACATCTATTTAACCAGTCAAACTTTAAAACACCCTATATGTAGGTCAGTGGACAATTGGAAAGTCAGGTTGTGAAATACACATATGACTGTGTGGCCACTACCAGCTCCACCACCATCATCAAGTTTGCTGACGACACCGTCGTGGTGGGCCTGATCTCTGACAACAACGAGACGGCCTACCTGAAGGAGATTAGGAATCTGGAGAACTGGTGCCAGAGGAACAACCTCCTTCTAAACGTCAGTAAGACAGAGGAGCTGATAGTGAACTTCAGCACTAAGCAGGAGAAGAACTACCAGACCCCCGTCATCAACGAGTGCCCAGTGGAGAGAGTGGACAGCTTCAAATACCTCGGAGTTCACATCACGCAGGACTTGTCATGGTCCTGTCACATCAACACCGTGGTGAAAAAGGCCCGACAGCGTCTCTACCACCTCAGATGCTTGAGAGACTTCCAACTGCCCTCCAAGGTGCTCAGGAACTTTTACTCCTGCACCACAGAGAGCATCCTGACGGGAAACATCTTAACCTGGTTCGGGAACAGCACCACGCAGGACAGACGAGCTCTACAGAGGGTTGTGCGGTCAGCTGAGCGCACCATCCGCTCCGAGCTCCCTGACCTGCACTCAATCTACAGCAGGCGGTGCTGGACCAAGGCCAGGAAGATCGTGAAGGACCTCAGCCATCCCAACAACAGACTGTTCTCTCTGTTGAGGTCAGGAAAGCGATTCCGCTCCCTGAAGACCAACACAGAGAGACTGAGGAGGAGCTTCTTCCCGCAGGCGATACGGTCTCTCAATCACACCACCACACAGTACTGACCCACACATATGGTTCTTACACTCACACTGGACATTCTGGACATTGTTTTCACTTCATCACTTAAATCACTTTAAGCATATTTGCACTGCACAAGACATAATGTGGATTGCACAACACTGGACATTATATTCTTCATTTCCATTTAATACTTGTACAGCTGCTGTTATTGTGTATATATTTATTTAGATTTCTCATACATTCATACATAGTTCTATACTGTGTATTGTGTATTTTGTTGTACAGTTATTTTATTTTCAACTTTAACTTATATATTTTATCTTATTCTTTCCCAGTTAAATTTACCCTTCATTCTAATTTGTGTTGTACAGTTATTTCATTTTTAACTTTAATTTTTATATTTTATTTTATTTTATTCCTTCCTAGTTAAATTTACCCTTTTTAATTTTCATATTTATTTCCTATCTTATTCATAACTTTTTCTTTCTTTTTTTTAGGTCACGAGCAGTTGTGTAAGCATTTCACTGCATATCGTACTGTGTATGACTGTGTATGTGACAAATAAAATTTGAATTTGAATTGAATTTGAATTTGAATACCAGTTATAAATAACAGATAACTCTCGATAAGATCAAATAAAATTCATTACAGGAAATAGGATATTTTTAAAACATCAATGCAAGGAACAAATAAAACACTTAGGAATTCAAATAATAAAAATAACATACAATACAACTTTTTTTTTTTTAAATCTCTGAAGGTACATTTTTAATTGAAACAGTTTGGACAACTATCAATTTAATAGGATCTTTAAAAGAGCTGTAACATGTCTTCCCCTTGTATCTGCATTGTGGGTCCATGAAATAGACTCTGAAGTAGTACCAAAGCTTTACAGCTCCTCTGTTTTTTTTCCCATCTGTTTACAAATTCACCATCCTCTTCTCTTTTTTCTCTTTTTCCACCATGGCATTTATCCAAGACCACATCCTCCCTTCTCTGCCTACTGTTTCTCCAATTTGCGATGCCAATACTCAGACACAGACTTTCCAGGGGTAATAACAAATTCTGGCAAAGCTACAGTCCACTTCAAGGACGTGTGTCCTAGCACCTCCTGCTCTGTTTTCCATTTATCAGAAGTCTTTCGTCAGCTGATACAAAGTGATAACCACACTCTGGTCCCACAGATTCTTACTGTATTTGGTTTATGCCTTGGTGGTGTATACTGTGTCAAACTGGAATGGAGGAGATAAAATTAGCTCATATATGACTGTTCTGCTTTTCTCCTATAAATTCCTGCATGAGCCAACAGAGTCTATTTTGTGATTTCATAAAGGCTAGGCTGACCACACACTTTGTTTGAGCTCTGACCAGTCCTTTAATTCAGATTGGCAATATAAGTGCCAGCCAAGAAAAAGACAGAGCTGTATATTCTTCCCAAACACTACTTGACCTGTGGTGTTCTGCTTTTTTGACATTAGTTCAGTACACTATCTGGTCAACCAGTGTCATGTCCCATCTTGTGGGAGAGGAGGAGCACAGAAGAGAAAGGAGAAAAAAGGACATTAAGACAAAGACACACATTAGCACATCACAAATAAATGGAGGCTGTCAAACACTTGGCAAACTGCCTCCTAAGGGCATTTCACGATTCATTACCTCTTTTCTGTCTGGATGAATACAACCCTCAAAAAATGATCATGGTATTCAAAATGTATGTAATATGAAACAAAAAACAACTGCATTAGTCTTCATAGTCAAAATCCTCATGAGCTCATAATCCTAATGAGCACAGGGACACACAACTCAAGGCCCCAATTAACACTTCTACCTTAAAATTAACCACATGGGTCTTAAGGCAGATTTATATTTTACGGGGTGTATCAAAAAGAACCATTCTATTTCAAAAGCCTATATTTTTAAAGTAATGGACATGAAATGGAAATTTTTAAAAACATGTTGGAATATAAAGTTTTTCATAGAAAGCGTAAAAGGTTCACAAATGCTCCAGACGCACGGCATAAATCAAACAATAGTCAAACCCCTCTCATAGTTTTGTGAGCTTGTCATGAGTTACTGCAGCCACTTCTGTTATGCTACTTACAGGCAACCACGTGAACCTTGTGAATCTACTCATCCTAACAGAATTTGTTTCGATCGTTACCAGTGAACAAAGTAAAGAGAGCATATGTCTGTGTGTCTGCTTATGCACAGCAGTAGGAACGTGGATTGGATAACCACATACCCTCAACATTTGACAGTGGCTGATTCCTGTTAGTTAATAAATTATTTAACCATTGATGATGTGATGAGAGTGCCCTATACAGCCATACTGGATACAACATGTCAATTAGCTCTTTGTGGGTGTCGTGTTTTGTTTCATTTTCTTTCGCCTCTCTATTATCACTATCTAATGAAAGCAGTAAATGCCCCAAAAGAATCACAAACAAAGAGATGAGCATAAAGCCAGGACTCAACATGATGCTTGCCAGTAGATAAAGGGTTACAGAAGAAATGACACTGTGTTACCTTCTGCTTGTAAACCTTTTATATGAGGATTAAGAGTCCACTATGTTCTCGTAATATGAAGGTCTGAAAGACCTACTGAGCAGCTGCTCCACAGAGCTGGAGATGGATGTGAACAAGTCACTGAGGTCAATTTTAAAAGTCAAGGCTCAGGTATCATTGCACTGCATTGCAAACATGCTATCACCTTCATTAGTGGCAGGAAATATCAATGACCTGCTCATCTGAAGCCGTAAATCCTTTCAGTATGTTGCAATCAGGAATTGTTGTCTTGTCTTAATCCACCACCCAAAGCTGTCCTTTAAGCACTGAAAACCTCCAGGGAAGATCACTGACTCTTCAAAAGGAAACTTGCCAAGTACATGGTGCTAATCATTGAATGCAGAACAGGAAGTCTCAGAGCACAGAGCTTACCTACAGAGGCTGGATTCAGCAGCTTTGGTGCCTAATGTCTGTCTGACAAGCTGACAATTCATCTCGATGGGCATTAAGGAAGGGAAGAGAAGCAGAGGAGCCATTAGCAGCACCAGATGGTGGAGGTTTTATGATGATGTAACATCTGATTACTCTAGAAGCATAACTACTGGTAATAAATAAATCCAGTTCTAATGTATTTGATATCTAGCTTTCCCTATATTTTTAAAACTGTAATCCGCTTTGTCCATTTCTTCAAGTCTAATGCCCCTCTGAGACTGAGTTGGGAAAATATACTCCCTGCTCAGTCACCAGCTGGTGATAAGCTACTTAATTCAACTATAATGTCACCTGGGCGAAGAAAGAACCAGAGAGAAAACAAAAAATACAGCCTGGAATTAAATGAAAGTAGTAGAATTCAAGAAAGTGAGGTAGCCTACAGAGTTGAAAAGTGCACATTGAATTCTTGAGGTTCTCATTTTCTCTGTCTATGCTGGCCAAAAGTTAGCATATTTGAAAGAAGCTACCAACTAGCCTGCTGCGTTAGCGTGCACAAATTGTATGGGTGCAGATCATAGACACACATATCTGCTAATTTAGTGTGGTGTAGCGAGAAAACTAGAATTTCACTCACTACACTGAAGCAGACATTGATTAATCTGGACCCCAGAGGAGGACATACTGGTTGTCAGAGGTCCACTTCAGTGACTCCAATTAATAGAGATGATGCCTATCAGACTACCAGGCTACAACAAATGCACTTGTAACCCACTGCTGTAGGTAGACCTGTCAGTCAAAGCAGCCATGACCCTAACCCAAATGAAAGGGTTATAACCCCACCCCCCAATAGACCTGGGGGAAATGAATGCATGCAGGATGTAAGGGGGAACTATCCAAAGCGACCAAACCACTTTTGAACCAGGTGTTTTTAATGCCATAATCTTAACAGTGTAAGATGTGGGTTGACTTGCCACTAAAGGAAATGTTTTTGGCTCTTTTATCTTGGCTTAATTTTTCACCCCCAGAGATTTCCACTTTAAACACTTTAAACAGGTTAAACAGGAAGGTAGGATAACACTGTTTCCCTCATGGCACATTCAGAACTCATGAAAAATTAAAACAACGTGGTCACATCTACAGTATGTTTAATAATTTACAACCCACCTGTCAGCTGTACAGAGCAGTACTAAATTCAGTGTAGAAGATTTAAAATGTTTTTTATTTACTGCTATAGTCTGTAGTGACAAATATTAGATTATTTTATTTAAGGAGAAATGTGTCTTCCAAATAAAAACAACAAAAGACAAAAATGAAGAGATCTATTTTAGCAAGGAATACCAGTTTTCAGCACTGCCATGATCATATAATAATAGTTAATAATATTCATAAGGTATAAGAGTTTAAGCAAATACACCTACATTGCTTTTTACATTGCAAGGGACTAGAAAAGAGGAAATGAGGAAGATAGCCATAGGGGAGAGGAACATAAAAATTGGAAGACAATATTAAGACAGATGGAGAGAAATGGCCAAAATAACACAAGAGAGTGTGACACACGTAGTGAGACATGGAGAGTGTGGTGACTAATATGTCACCAAGATTGCCTTGGTGACATATTAGTTTAATCAAGCAAAGCTGTATGGGGAAACGGGGAATCATTCAACAGGGCTGTCGTCATTTAACTTAACTGATGTTGCCCTTTGCTCATTTCCATTCTCCACATGCCTCTGATATATTAAGGAGTACACCGAAGGCAACAGGAGCGAGATCTGACCAAAAATTACCAATGGTTCAAATCCTGCTTTGTAGTCTGCGGTAGCTTCAGTGTACTATATGCAAACGGCTGTTATCCCTCTCTGTGGATCTGTATTTGCAGATCTCTGCATATGCACGTGTGTGAGTGCCTTTCCCAGAAGTGGACTGCCTGCAGCTCATTGGCCACCTGGTCTTCTGTGTTAGCTTTAACCCAATAAGCAGAGAGAGGCTGACTGACAGCGACTCTCTAACCTTACCAGTCAATGCAGGCTGAAAAAAAAACCTTGGGTATATGAGTTTGTGTGTGTGTACTAGTGTGTGTAATAATGTGTCCACTAACTTGACATGGACTGTGCACTCCTCTCATTTCTTTTGCAGTGTGTGTTTTATTGTGCACTTGATGAATACTTCCATTCAATTCCACAACACTTTCAGTTTTTCAGCAACCTAAAGCACAGCCCCTTCTTTTCAACATGAATATATTAGGTTGACATAAGACAAGAACAAGGAGAAGAACAGTAATTCTTGTCATACTTGTCTTTTATGTTAACACTAGTGACAGCACAAAGCAGAGTGACAGCCTAAACAAATAATATGCATGCTTGCCCACTGCTTCTGTATATAAAGTTAAAGTTTTACTGCGAGTTTTGAAAGAACCACTTTAAGGAAAGTGGGAATGCATCTTGAAATATAGCTGAAATAATATAAATATAATAACTACATCAAATTTTTAAAATGGCAGCGTGATATATTCATGTATTCGATGGGCTTTTTAATATGGATTTGGCTAATAGCTTCAAAGGATAATAACTAGGTACGGTAATATGTGGATCTAGGTCCTTAACACACACCAAAGACCACTGATGTCATACAGAGTTGCTGTTTGAAGGACACAAGACAACTAATTTTCTATAGCACACACACATGTGTAGCCACAACACATTACATTAGATTTATAAGCAAGGAAACTGCTTTTTTTCCTTGGGTTAATGGCAGTCTATGTGCAGAGGGGAAATAGGGATGTCATAAATAATTGTTGCCATTTGTGTGTGTGTGTGTGTGTGTGTGTGTGTGCGCGCATGCAGTGAGAGATACAAAATGTAGAAATGTAATATAATAGATTTGTTTCTATGAACAAAGCGACATAAGGAGAGAGAGCTTTTGGTTACAGTTTCATCAGAGCAGGTAGAACAGACTCTTTTTCTGTCCCTGTCAGTCAGTTTATGGCCAGACCCTGGAGACACTCTGATATGCCGAACACACCCCTCTTTTCTAGTACATGTGCTATGTCACATGTCCGTATATTTTAATAATAAACTATGATTATTATTGTTTAATAATCTTACATTAATATAACACCTTTCTGGGAAATTTAAATATATGAAAAGACAAAAATAGAGAATTATGAACTCGGGACATAGGCAGTGGCAACAAGTGACAGCCAGTAAGATATTTAAGATCTCTAATGGGAGGCAATTACAAACAAATTGATGGTGGGGAGCAGTTGTGCAGACACTGAAGCTTGTGCTGGGCTTTGTTGGGTAGTCCATTAAGGGTCCAGATGAGAGGCATTGAAAGTGTGCATTCAGTCTGACAGGGATGAACAGACTCTTGCAGCGCTTTATGAGGTGATGGAAAACAGATTTGATGATGGACTGAGGTGTAATATGGAATAAGAGGGTGGAGTTTATGATCACAGACTTCAGAGGATGAGCAAACAGAGCAGATGTCCACTTTAAAAATATCACAAACCATGACATCACTGTTAATGCTGTTTATTTTTAATATACTGAACAGCATCTAGGTTTTGTGCAGAAAGTTGACTGCTGGGCTTTTTTTTTATCATCATAGACAAGAAACTGCAGGTTATGATGGCCAAAATCTGTCCAGCGGGGAGAATGTAGAAAGGGAGCAAATCATAAGGACAAGGACAAGGACTCAGGGGTAGGTTGGTATGTACTAACCAAAGCCGAACCAAATCAAGAGTATAGAACAATTGGTTTGCTGTGGTGACCAGCTCAGCACCAAAGCAAACAGTTACTGTGTGCATAGGAGAGAAGGAGGAGAGGCAACAGAGAAACCAATTCTTTGTGGTTTAGGTGTGCACATGTGTGTTTCTGTGATCATGACCGGGGGATGACTTTACTGAAGCAGCACCACTGATACACTGTTTTCACTTTGCAATAGCTTTGTTGAGCTATATTCTGAACAAGTAACATGTTGCAAGTCATATGAATTCTGTTTGCTTTTAACTAGTGTAGTAGTTGGCCTGTAGATTATAATCATAGTTGCTATGATCAACTACCATAATAACCATTTGCTGATTTTAATGTTAACCAGTAAGTTATAAAAACCCTGAAGCGACTAAGAAAGTAATCCCAATCCAGTTCTTTTGATACGATTTGTGCATATGGTGGATCATTGTTCTTTTCCCAGTCACATTACAGCATGCCCCTTGGGTGTTACTGCTGTAAAATATCATTCCTGTCAGTATGCAGTGGTTATATCTGCTAACACGAACCATCTTTTTATATGTACTGTATGCTATGGAAGAGTAGTTGGGTACATTAGGGGATTATGTAATGGGGATGTAGGTGTATGTTCACAGCTATACAGTGCCATGTAAATGAAGGCTCGAGCAGTGCAGTGTTGTTGCCTGCCTTATTAGTGCTTCCCACTATCCTCTCCTCCAAATCATATTAATCCAGCCTACACTCCTTCAATTAGAGACTATTGATTAGCTGACATTCTACAAAAAGGTACCATCTGTGATCATGTAATAATGAAGAGCCCAACAAGTGTAGCACTTTGATTTTATGCTATACTGAAAGCACTATCGTACATTTTTATGCATTATTCATTTTGTGAAGGAAGGGTACATCACAAAAGGGTTTTCTATTGGGCTGTACTGTGTGTAGGCTAGCCCATATTTGTTGCTCAGAAACACATCAAGTCACTGGAATATAAGCGTATTCTGACAGTGAAAGGTTGTAGTGAAGGAGTGGCCAGCTGAATAAAATATTCTCACTTCCATCTGATCTATTACAATTCATTTTAGCATTTACAAGTAAGGGGACATCCTAATTGGGATGGGAATCAAGAACCAGTTCTAGTAGTCAAAATTCTTGGAGTCGTTAGTCTGCCTGCCCTTTAGAGCCTGCTTATCGGTTCTCGCAATAATCATTTATTTTTATTGCACAAAAGTATGAGACCACGATGGTAGAGCAGAGACTGCTCCAGGACAGAAACAACTGCATTACACAGATAACATAACTTCGGCTCTTTGCAAGCACCTGCACAGATAGCATGCTAACGCTAAGCTAGCCCACAGCCCAGAGAGATGTTAGATGCTGACCCCAGCCCAGCACCGTGATAAAGTGAGTCGTCATCTGCAGTGAAACTTCAAGTGGTAACAAATGGATGAACAGTCGGGCTGAAGAGTCTGTTTCTACCTGTTCATGTTTCTAAAGTAGAATCACTGTGACGATCTCTTTGTCTCTTTGTGCTGGTTTTCGGCTTTGTGTTCATAACTAAATACTAAGAGAAAGATCACGTGTGTCCTCATTAGGATAGAGATTTGTGTTGGTGTGTGGGGCTGTAGCCTGTATGTTTCTAGTGTTAACTGGTCATTATGAGACAGTGTGTTTCAGATAATTTTACAGAGTAACATGAAAGTAACATAATAGTATAGTAGTATAATTACTATTCCTGGGAGTAATTAAGTAAAGTTCAGAAGTAAAGTTCAGATTCAGAAGAAAGAAAAAAGAAAAAAAAGACCAGAAACCTGCCTCACTGCCACAGGAGTCCGAACTCGTTTGTGTGTGAGTGTGTTTCATTGTATGTGGCTGCTTAGATAAGCAAAGCGTGCGTGAGATTTCATGTAAAAACGAGTGTCTTCTGAGGTAGACTGGGTGGTCTGGCCCACAGGTAGGACATTAGCGGTTTATTTGTGAATATCAATGGTTATTTGTAGAAAATGTAATTTAATGTGTAGGCGTAACGTACTGCTTTACTTTTATGAAAAACTTTGTGTAATATGCGCTATACTTACTTTTTTTGAATAATGACCCTAACACTGATCAAAACAAAGAGGGTAAACACCTCAAACATCCACAAACATTTGACCAGGCAGCATGTAATTAATTTGCATGAATGTAATGTCTTTGACATGCTGTTTAGAGATGGTGGTGACTCTCAATATGGAGCCAATGAGAACTGATAAGGACTCGAAGTGATAGACCGCTTTCTCTTTCTCTCTTCTTCTTGTTTTTCCTAGTAAAGAACTTGCAGCTACGATTTTTGTCAAAGCATTTCACACATACCATCTTGCGTGACAGCTGTGTTTTGTTGCTTCTATGAAATAGGGTACTATTGGTTACCTTTCCTAAGGGCTTCTTTCCTTTGGACAGGGCCTTGGATTCATATTGGATTTGGTTGATAAGCCAATGATATCTCAGAGAGTTTAAGCAGTTAACCTGATCTCCTTGATGCAACATCATGCTCTTTAGGTCTGCTCATACTCAGCTCTATCTGTCTTTCGCCCAAACCAAACTGACTGCAGCTGCATCCCCCTGAGAGAATTTTACTTGGTAATACAAACTGTCCCTTGATGCTTCTGTGACAAGTGCTTCCTACGTACAGTTTTCTTGCATATTATGTTAAAATCCATTTGCAGTCACTTACGTTGTCATGTGCATTTAGCTGAAAGCACTCAGCTATCTTCAAACTCAGTGTTTTAGTAGAATAAGAAATGCACTAGGTCTCAAAGCAGAAGATCATTTTTTTCTTTTCTTACATTGGAGTGAACTGACTCTTTGAGGTCACGACTAATCCAAGAAATACTGAAGGCTTTTGATGTGACCCAGAAGAGGGCATTCAGTCCATTTATTTCAAGGATTGAATTTGATGGACTTAAGAACTATTGGCCATGCAGTTTGCAAAAATGTGCTATAAATGAATCATATCCATTTTAACACACATGGGTATATTCAACAACAGAAAAATGTATATATATATAAATATGTGAATTCTCAAGGTTTAACAGAAGCAAAGCGTTTGTGATTAGATGTGGAGAAGCAGTTAGATTCAATTAGAAAGCATTTTCTATAAAACCTGCTGAGAAAAGAATTAAAGAATTTAAATTAATTATAAAATCTTGCAATGATTTGTCTTTGAGAGAGGGGAAAAATATCTTCTATTCACACTGTTTACTGAAGCTTTAAGTCAAACAATAGCATATCACTAATGAAGACATTAAACTTACTGGGTTAAAACAGAAACTCTGAAATTATATCCTTGGAGCATCTAAATATGAAATTATTATGTACCACAGTTAATGCATAAGAGGCATAATTTTACAGTAGCTGGTATGCAGAGACAGTAGCATACTTACATAGCAGTCACCTTATACATGTAAATATAAGTTGTTATAAAAATATAACCTATTATAATGAGTTTCACTCATAACAGACCGGACAAACATACAGAGGTTTACAGTAATAGCCAGTTAAATTCCTTTAGATGTATAGACAGTATAGACATTTTTTTATTACAAAATAGCATTTATGACAAGTGCAGCTACTTTTTTATTGAAGTGGAAGTGTGCAGAATAATGCAAAGATGCATTTTGAAGAATTGGAAGAATTAGGTTTCTAAAAAATCTAATCAAATGTTTCAGACTCTCCAAAAGCACAATCAAGCACATGAAAGGTAAGGGGAAATGGGCACGAGATTTCCAGAGGTTAGAGAAAAAGTCTGAATACTTCTGGTAGGTTCAGTACCATTTAAAAAAGAAGCTGTCATAAATATTATCTAAACTCAGCATCCAATTTCTGATGCAAAGTTATGATTATTTGCAAATCAGTATCTCTATTCTGTTTTCCACTTTCACAGCTCTCACAGAAATGTTTCTAACAGTAGGCAGCTGGTTTCCTGTGGAAAAACATCTCTAAAAGCCTATTGTATAATACAGTAGCTGCTCAGGATGGAAATAGCACATAGTGGCTATTGAGTGAGTATAATGTAGTTAGGCAGTAAAAGACACGTACTTGTCTTTGGCGTTATTAGCGACAGATCTCAAAGAGAGTGCACATTGGACTTCTGTCATTAAATGAGTCTTTCTATAACTTCTAGGTGAAGTTATCATAAACTGTTTCGTAACAAACAAGTAAACATGTCAGGGAACAAGCTTACATGCTTACGAAGCTTGTTAAATGAGGGAAGGCTATGATTATATCTAAAGAGTTGGTAAGCATCTTACATATTTTGCTGTCTCTGCTACACTCATCTGAGAACATTACAACAAAGTCAGAAGGTGTGTAGATTTCACTGTAGTATGACTTTATCAAACTAACACAAAGAAAGGAAAATGCAGACTGGAATGTGCTTCTGACTTGGTGAAGCCAATAAATGGCAGTTCACTTTTATTCATTTATTTTTAACCCTTTTGGATTATTTTCAATTTCATTAAATGTAACTTTATTTAAATTGTGCCAAACAACAACAGTAGCCTCAAGGTGCATTATATTGTAAGGTAAAGACTCTACAGTACTACAGAGAAAAACCCTGCAGTCAGATGACCCCATATGAGCAAGCGACAGTGGGAAGAAAAACACTCTATTAATATGAATCTTGCACCTCATTTTCTCACACGCATGGTTTCTTGGAATTTGGTAACCCTAACCCTATATGACATGGCTTCATATAAAGCATCTGGATTCCTATTAATTAATACTAATTAAATTCATACTCAAAGATACAGGTTTTTCATATAGCCTGTGGCAATTTGAATTTATTTTTTATACTGGGAACTAGTAATTGATATATTAAATTCTGAGTCTGTCTTATCAGTTATAGTATTCTAAAAAAAACAGAGGGAGGCTATCTGTGCAGACTCTCAGCATGATACAATATACTGCCAAATTCTGTGGCGACTGCTGTGATTCTTCAGAATTCAAATTGACACTGTAAAGAAATAAGAGAAAAACTTTCTGTAAGTTTTCACTCAAAAAAAAACAAAACGTTGGTGCCTTGTGAAGAATTACAACTAGGACTGTGCTGCAGCTGTGTCCCTCCCTGCACCTTCTACCGCTCCCTGTCTTCTCAGCTCACGCTTCTCCATCTAACCTCCTGATCACTTCGTCTCCTCTCTAATCTGTCACACTTGTCTTTCTCTTGTCATCACTTTTTAATCTCAGCCTGGGTTCACCCACTCCTCCTACTGCCTCTGTTTTGACCCCTGCACCTTTTCATTCTCTCCCTTTTCTTGCTTCTGTTTTTTTCACCGGGCACCGGTGAAAAAGTTTGTTTGTTTTTTTAATAAGAGAAACTTGGTAGCACCATAGGTAACACTAGTTACAAATTAATTACTGAATTTATTTCTGCATCCTCATCCTCTCTTTGTTTGATCTTCCAGTCATCCACAGACTGTCGATTCGTCACCTGTTGTCAGATCAATAATGCATCTCAGCACAATTGCTCTAGACATGTCATTGTGCTGTGGTTTAAATTGATCTTGAGTATGTGAAACCACTTTGCATGCAGTTCTCAGCAGCTAATGTGATATTTTTCAAATAGCATCAAGTTGGAATATTCAGATGAATCATTATGTTCTACATATTACTCCCATCGGGTAACAAAAATTACTAAATTTCAGATATGTTTCCAGGCAGAGGGCATACACAGGAACAAAGTCCAAGCTACATAATGAACCTGCTCATGTGTCTGCAGGGCGGGCTACATTTTATAAACTTTGGTTAAATTGCGAGTTTGTCTTATTTTGATTTCCCACCCAAGTCAAGCTGTGGTGGCTGTTCATCATTCAGAGTGAGTTTGGTTAAATCATTCGCAGTCTCCTCTTCTTCCTCCACACTGACCTCTGACCTGCTTAAAATGCACCATCTCCTCTGGGATTCAAAGACTGTTTCGTCATCCTGCTGTGAGTGTGTTTGTCAGAGAGGAGAAGACGGTGGTAATTTGTATCGGAGCAGCAAGGTGACCCCAGAATCTTCATCATTAAGAAAGGAATTTCATACTTTCTCTCCAAAAAAAAAAAGAGACTAATTCAAGCTAGAATTTGAGAAGTGTTAAAAAGGTCAAGAATAAATTGTGCCCCAGTGCTGTTTCAGCCTTACATGGTATTTTGTTTATTATCCTTTACTCATTCTCTATTTTGTATTTAGTGATATAAACATTGATCGCTCTGACATCCAGTTATAACAATATAACAAGAAGGTTTGTTTACTCATATAACAATATGAAAAGAAAATCGAATCAATCTCATAAATCTTGTTAAATTTAGGAGCGCCGTCTTCTCTAAATGACAACATTTGGTATTTAGTCATTATCTGGACTGCAATAATGCGCCATCATTATCTGCTATTTTTTTCATAACATACCAATTTAACTAGGTCACTCTTATAAGTCAGCCTGTATTGATTGTTATTTTAAGATTATTGTTTTGAAAAATGTAGAAACTATGTTACTATTGACTAGATCAATGTTTAGTTTGAGGTTGGAAAGTTTACCAGAAAAATTTAAGTTGTGGATATTCTTTTTTTTCCCAGTAGTCTCCAAGTGAAGCTAGAAGAGTCGTTAGGAAAACAGATGGAGGAGAACTGGTTTTCATAACTGCAGCATGCCTAAGCTCGGTCAAGATGTGGTCTATCATAATTAACCCTGATGGGGTTTGATACTTTCCTTTCCACGAGTTGACAGAGAGATTTATACAGATGGTCCAGACCAGAGATGGGCAGTAACGCGTTACTTATAACGCGTTACTGTAATCTGATTACTTTTTTTCGAGTAACGAGTAAAGTAAGGGATTACTATTGCAAAAACTGTAATTAGATTACCGTTACTTTCCCGTAGGAACGCTGCGTTACTGCGTTACTAAAACCGTGATTTTTTGCGAGAATGTCTCACGACAGTGACGTAAGCGAGTGCGCCGTTAGTGACAACAGCTGTGTGCAGATCAACAATGGATCACATATCGATTGTGGGAGAGAGTATGAGCGTGCAGTATGGAAGTACTGACCTTACTTTGAGTTTGATTCCATAAAAAGTGACAAAAACATTAGTGTCCATCGTGCGTGGGAAGAAAACTTCTTTTTACAGTGAAAAAAACCCCTAAACTTCCAAGCAACACCGAGTAGCTACGACGTAATGGGAAACTCACAGAGACACTGCCGTATCCTTCCACTGACCGCTGCACACCTGCACCAGGGTAAACCTCTGCCTACCCCACTCCTGCTTTACAGGTGAAAATAGAGCAACAGGACCGCTGAGTCTTTGACTTTATTTATGTTCTGCTGTGTTTTACTTGCATCTATTTGAAAGAGTGTAAACAAAAAAAATATTTTATTTTATGTGCTGGAATGTGCAGAAAATAGGTTTAAATGTTAAACTAATTTATTCAACTCAGAGAATGTTGCATATAATTAAATTTTTGTTTGATGCATAAAGTTAAAAGATTAAAACTGATGAAACAAATTTAAAAAAGAGACTTTTCCATTTGATTACATTTTGTATGATGGATTATGTAGAAAAAGTAGAATTGCGCTGAAAGATATATCGCTTTATCACCTCTTCAGGTTGTAAATCGTGTTTTTAAAAAGTAACTAAGTAACTAAGTAATTAATTACTTTTGAAAATAAGTAATAGGTAAAGTAACGGGATTACTTTTTTGGGGAAGTAATCAGTAATTAGTTACTGATTACTTTTTTCAAGTAACTTGACCAACACTGGTCCAGACAAGCGTGCAGTTGTTCATTACTTTTATTTCCCATATATAAGTTACAACAGAACTGAAACTGAATGCTCAAAATAAACAGCAGCTTGAGGAGTTTTCAACCAGTTTTCTCTGAATATCACCTGCTTTTCACTCATTTTCAGTGCAGTTCCTATACCTGACAGTTTCAAAAGAAATATTTTCTTTGTTTAGCTACTTAACACTAACCTATAAGTCATTCAGGCATTAAAAAAGGAATGAATCAGCATCGTGTCTACACATAATAGACAACTTAGAAAAGAACTAATTTCAAATTGTATCCTAAGGCACTTTGTTACTAGCAGAATACTTGGCATATGTTGGCTTAGTATGTCTAGACAAGTGAACAACAAAGTTGAAACATACAAAACTATCTGTAGCAGATGAACAGTGTCTAAAAGTCATGACGTTAAGAATCGGAAAAAGTCCAGCAGCTGAACTTTTAGGTGCTGACGAAGAGTTGATTCATCCGTTCACTGAAGTCTCCTCAAAAATTGTCTCATTTGAAGGACGACTGTCAAGAAGCCATTCATAAGATAGGAAAACAGGGAGAAATAGTTGAGGTATGTCAAATTGCAACTGAAATCAGGGGCAATTTGAATTTTCTCCAAGCTGTACTTGAGTCACTTTCATCGTGATGCGTTTTCTCTTTGTTTTAACACTGACTGAAGGGATTTTTAGACAAGAGGCATGTTTACCACTATGTAGCCTCGCCTATTCTTTAACCACTATGTCTAATAATTCATTTTTATATTTATATTTTAAATAAATAATTATATTAAATAAATATTCTATATTTATAAACTGGCAATATTCCATAATCATATATAGCCCAGTGAAAGCAGAAGCTGTGGATTTGATTCACTACTCCACCAACAATCAGAAGTAACTAAGCACCAGTCTTTACACAATTTAAAATACACAGACACAATCCCACACTGAAACTAATGAAACTATTAATTACTATCCATTTCACACTGGATAGGCAAGATGTGAAACTGACATGCATGTCTATTTTATGCCATGCTTTAATATAAGGTTGAAATGTCTATAGCTGCAGCAGTCTGTGCTATCTGTAGTAAGGTATATTCCAGTTTAACATTTAGTATGACAATGATAGAGAATAATACTGCCTCTCCTTTCTTGCCATCTTGTGATGCATTCTCCTCCAACCATGAACAGCAGGTTATGCCGAGGACTGGAAGTCTGATGCCTGTAAATAGTAAGTTTACATAGCTTCTCCGGCAGATCATCTTGCAAGTTGGTTGCTGATGATTCCTACGATTGCTATCAGACAATGGTTGATGCAACACCAATTACTCTGATGCCCATTAAATGTCAAGTAGAATATGAATTATACCTGAGGAGCACTACGTCTTACTCTAAAGATGGAATGAGGGCACACTACACCACACTGACCCACTATCACCTCTTCAGGTTTTAAAGAGAGGAGGTTAGCTTTATCTGGTTAGCTTGCTAACAGATAGCTGCTGTTTCTGTTGGTAATTGTAATAATTTTTTTAAATAGTTTCAGCTCACAGTCATTCATAGTAGCTTCCCAAGTCCAACATGGCTGAATAATCATAAATATTTGATTCTGAACATCTGTTATGGAATATTACAGGCAGTTAAGCGCAAAACTTTAAGCTTCTATTTCTTAAGGTAAAGAAATATCAAAATCCTTCTAAAAATTGCAATAGTACAAATTCCACAACCTAACTGTGTGCCATTGACCCAGATTGTCTACATAAGTGATAATTTGTTTAAAAGAAAGGAAGAACAGCAACATAGGGCAGAGATGACCAAATGGCTCAGACATTTGACAGTTTGGATGAAGTTATGTGTAAGAGTTTGAGAACATAATCTTATGTAGTGTGTCAGAAAATAAAAAATAAAACAAAAATCATAAAATTAAATAAAGATTATTTAGTGCGTTAGTGAACCTTTAGTGTATTACAGCTTTTAAATTGATATACAAGCCAGAGGTGGTAGGTAGACAATAAAAACTCACATCTGGCCAAATAAGCAACAAACCTGGCTTCATACTGAGTGCTGTTGGAGTTAAGCACATCTTAGAATTCCTGCAAGAATTTTACACTGTGATACAGACTGACAACATGACTGCAAGAACAGAGTGGGTTTCTATATTTGGATTTAGGAAGAGGAAAAACATGGCTACAGTGGCTATGGTTGGCTGGAAGAGTAATCTTTTGCTCTTGTAATCACACCTCTAATTACACTTAACATCTCTGACAACAGACCACAGCAGGAAAAACCCAGCTATAGAATAATAGTTCATTTCCTGTGTATCAGACTCTTCAAATGTCGACAGGAAAGATTAGTTTTGTTCCCACCTACAGTATAAAATCTGTTCAAGCGCTTTGAAAAAGAAACAATAGAGGTCAGTAGATTAAGTTCATCACTTTGGCGCCATTTTAACAGGACAGACTGTGGTGGGGAGTCGTTTTATGATTTAATTGCACTTGCATCACAAATTAATGACTGTACTGTGTGTGTGTGTGTGTGTGTGTGTGTGTGTTGTGTTGTGTGTGTGGTGTTGTGTGTGTGTGTGTGTGTGTGTGGTGTGTGTGTGTGTGTGTGTATTTGCGCTTGCAACAACTAGGCTTCAATTTAGCTCTGTGTTTGACTCAGAATAACACCACTAAGCTGTGAGAAATAATGTCGTTATGATTAATGGAGTAACAGTGAGCTGCAGTGAGACTTTCACAGTGTATCCCATATGGAAAAGATATATATAAATCTTATAAAGTTTGTATCTGTCTTGTGTGAAACTTGTATGAAAAGCATATAAGAGTGAAAACAGATATAAGATCCCTTGAAAAATTATATAATGAAACTTGTATGTTTTGGATACTTACTAAAACAATATATGAAAGTAATGAGAAAGTGGCCACTTTCATGAGTAATCACATATAAGTTTTTACTATTTCTTTTCCATATGGGTAGTCAGACTATTCAACAGCTGCACAATGTACTCATATTCAGGTCATGCATTTAATAATCATGAAGCATGGGTTCGAATTGAGACCCTGCTTTTTATATCACCCATTGCGCTCAAATGAGCAGTAGTTTATACTGCAGGTTTTATCTGTGTGTAACTGGAATGTCCCCACTTACCAGCTTTCCTTGACAGGATTCATAGAGAGATGCTTTCCACCTTTTGTACTGTGCAATGTACAGAATCCATCCATCTAAATTTCTAAAACTATTATTTGGAAAAGAGAAGAAAAAAGGTGAATCCATGAGGGCAGAAGCAATTTGTCATGACTCAGTTACAACAATATAATAATTTGAGGTTCTGAACTCTAACAACCTCACAACCCTACCTAAGCTTTCCTGATTACTTCTACGCCAACCTGCCAAACATGCATCTTTTTTCAACCCTCCTTCTTTTTGACATCTCTTTCACTTTTCGGTCTGTGATGGATTTGCCCATTCAACAAACAACACCTTCTCCTGCACTGAGGGATCACCTGTCATCAGGGTTTCTCACTGAGTGTTTGTTTGGGTGTGCTTATACTGCCAGCATACTCAGCGTAAATAAGCTTGGAGGGGATTCAGAAGAAGCATTTTGTCGAACCCCCTGTGCTTGTGCTAACACAGCAGAATTATACCTTGGTAAGCACAGTTCAAAGAGGTCAGGTTGTTCACAGAGGGCAAATGAAGGCAGGCTCTTGTTGAGAAACAGCAATCACAGAGACTAAATCAAAAACAGTGATCAACATATGTGAGCAGAAGCATTTCAGTAACTGCCGAATCCGTTAATTAGTTATTTGAAAGATGCACGTATGAAAATATATTAGCAAAAGTAATTATAACTGATAATGTTTAATTTATTAAGCATAAATGCTTACATATCCTCCTCAAATATTAATATTTGTGTCTTTTCTGCAGCAATTGCAAAACAGAATGAATAAAAAGTAATAAAGTATTAAAAGAAAATGTGGAGCTGAATATCATCTGCGGTTAGCGGATTATTGATGGAAAGTATGATTTCCTTTACGTCTTCTACAACAGCAAACACGACTTTACTCTGCTGAGTGCACTGGCCTTTGAAATGAAGTTTTCTTCCTGTTTTGCTGTTGGTGCAGTAGTTTACAGCATCATCATGACTTTTCTGCCTTTCAAACGTTTCTGCCTTCCCCTCTGCTTAATCTGTCCTCAGCAGGTGAATCTTGAAAAGCTTAAATGCAATTTTTTTGAAAACTAATCTGTATTTCACCAATTGCCCAAAAGGGAAATGTGACCCTGGCTTCTTAGAAAACACAAATGTAATATAATTTTCTCTCCATTGTTTTGTTTTGTTTTTTAATTTAAAGAAAGAATATACCTGGGGGTCAACCATCCACAGCAATGGACAATGCAGAATAGCAGTTAGGAAGAGAGTGTAGGGAGGGTGGAGTGGGTGGATTCAAGTGTCAGGGATGATTTGTGACAGAAGATGGCAACAAAAGTGAAAGTTTACAAGACATTATGCCATGATGTATGTTTGGTGACAATGGCACTGGCAAAAAGAGAAAAGGTGGGGCTAGAAGTGTCAGAGTTGAAGAGGCTAAGAGTTCTGCTGGGAGTGACCTGGGTGAACGGGATTAGGAATGATTACATCAGCTCAGGTTGAACAGTGTGGAGCCAAAGAGAGACAAGGCTGAGGACATGTGCATGTAGTGGACATACTGAGTAAAGGATGTTAAGATGAAGCTGCCAATCAGGAGGAAAAGAGGAGTGAGAGAAGATTCATGGAGTGAATGAATGGATAGTGTTGGTGTAACAAAAAAGGATGCAACGGGTAGGATGAAATGGAGGCAGAGGATCAAATATGGTAACCCCTAGAATGAGCAGCCAAAAGAAGAAAAAGAAGAGGGATATAAAAAATGACAGCTGGAACCAATGTACAGCACTGTGATACAAATGCTGAGTGGATTACAGTGAATTGCTGGAGGGATTGGTGAGCACTAACCTTATGCTCCAGATAATTTACCACACTAAACCATCTGGGAAGTCATTCTCTGAAACTGAGAAAAAACAACATGTGCAATTTCAAAATAAGTAATACAAACAATACTTGGCAGGTGATTGGATGAGCCATCTGTCTACCACAGTTCTCCTTCATCCAGACAGTCTAGGCTCATGGGACATAACAATCAGAAAAACAAAAGTAAAGTGCAGCCTGCATTTTGATGTGCAGAGTGAGGAGTCAGTTGCTTTTTAGTTTGCATGTTCCTAAATCGGGGGTGTCAGACACTAGATTGAGTTTTTTGTTAGTTCATTATTCCTTTGGGCTTTTGTTAAGTGATTTGTGTTCAAGTTCTGTTGTTGGTTTCATATCTCTTGTAATTTAATATTATTATATTTTTTATTGGTGTCATTTATTACACTCTTCCAGCGGTCTCTGTTTGTATTTTGCTTATTGCTAGAAGTCATTCATTTGAAGTTATCCTTGGATTGCGGTTCTGTGTATCTAGGTTGGTCACTATTTATTTTTCTGTTTATTGAGTTGTTGTTATTCCCTCACATTTACAAGTCTTATCCTGTATTTTGTACAGGTTCTTTATGGCTTATTTTCTTGTCTTGTTATATGAGTCGTGGAATAACCTAAAAAAAACTGAATAATCACTCAGAGAACCCACACGCTTAACTTAAAAGCTTGTAAACAATGCAAACTATATAAACAGGGGTTGTATTAAGTCACTTTAAACAGGTTTATCAGCACTGACTCTCTAATCTGCGTTAATTTGATCCAGTATTCAATGTTGAGGAACTTTGAACACTTTGATGATGGGTTGCTGGATCATCACACTTTGGCTCTACACTGCTGCTAACACATTCTGAATACATCTCACCACAGACTCTGCAAACTTCATAGAACTACACACAAGTGGATGTCAGACTCACCAATCACAGACTGTCCAGAAAGAGGAGCTCACTTCCAAAGTCATGCTCACCCAGACTGAAGCCTCCCCATTACAAAAGTAAGACCTGAATCTGTCAAGATGAGCTATGCTACAGGGAGAAAGTACAGCAGAAAAGGCTGTAACAAGCTGTTAAAGACAACAATCTGATCTTAAATGTCAATTAAACAAAGGAAGTTATTTTTGATTTCCAGAGAGAGAAAGAACGCAGCAGCAGAGCTGCTGAAAGATGTGTAGTTCCTAAGCACAGTGATCACTGAAAACATTGACGAGGCTACATTGCAATCTATGTTTGCTAATAAGGCAGAGGAGCACAGTAAGATGTAACAAGATTCTCAGGAACATACATGTGCATGCCAACTACAGCCTTCTGCTTCGATCACTCATCAGCTCTGCTGGAGATGATTTGTTTTGTGTTTAGTGAGGGACTAAACCAACAATTAATCACCACATGAATTTTATTTAGATCAGTGATTTCCAACTGAGCACACCCCATGGGACTGCAGTTGCCAATGGGGTAGACAGAAAATAGCTGACTTATTTTGAATGAACAAAGATTGCAGCCTACTTTTTCTTTATGCCCAATTTCAGATATGCCTCCCACATATTTATGTTTAAAATAAAAATAAGGGAACGGTAGGGTTACTCCCGTTCAGTTACAACTTAGCTTACTTAGTTCACTGTACCTGTTCACTGTAAATAATTATCACTACACTAACGCCAAGTATCTGCGAATTTAGACACTACCGTATTTTCCGCACTATAAGGCACACTTAAAATCCTTTAATTTTCTCAAAAATCGACAGTGCGCCTTATAATCCGGTGAGTGTTATGTATGAATTCTAGTTGTGTTTACTGACCTTGAACCAATTTTATGTGGTACACAGCGCTCAGAAATCTGTCAAAAAAATGTTTTAGTACAACTTTGGTAAGCTATGAAGCCGCACTGCTTGATGGATTGTCAGAGCATTACAGCTACCGTAGTCAGGAGAATCGCAGAGTAATCTGGGTCCAAAACTCCGCTTCAGGGCCCAAAGTCAAACGAACCCTGCGGCATCACTGAGAGTTTAAAGCTGTCTTTCATATTTAATAATAATTGATCAGTGTTGCTGCTTTACCAGCTGTAACAATTAAGTTTAACATCCTTGCATCCATGAAAACAGAATTTATTAAATTTAACGGAGTTAGAAGTTAGCAGGAAGTTAGCTTGCTAGTTTCCACCTAAACATGATATAGCATGTTCTGACTGAGAAATTTCTAAAAATATTAAAATGTACAGCTCTGCTATCACTTCTGACATAAATGAAGACAGAAAACTAAACAGCAGTGAAATTTGTAGGGTTACTGAAGTTGGACTAGCTGGTATATAATGATGTGCTACGTGATTGCTAGCAACACAACTATGTTAGCATAACACTTGATAAAAGGTAGCGTGGGGGTTCCCGATGGTTAGGGACAAATGCAATCGCATGACAGGATGCTGTAAATGGATCAAACTTAACTGAGATAATCCATCCACAATACAAGGTTAGTCATTAATATACTGCAACAACATAGGAATAGAGCAGCTGCGAGAGAATTCAACATTAATGAATTAATGGTATGGAAGTGGAGGAAGCAAGAAGAATGAGTTGAGTTTGACTTATCTGACTGTTTTGTTCCGCTTAATACGCCTTATGTATGAAAACAGACCTGTTCATTGACAATGCACCTTATAATCCGGTGCGCCTTATCGTCTGAAAAATACAGTATTCAAAAACAAGGAGAAAAGTAGAAAAGTATAGTAGAATGTCTGAGGGCAGACTTTCTGCCATCAAACATTTGATGGATAAGGTGGGTCAGAATCATTGGATGTCAAAAAGCTAGCTGATGGGGCTTGATGGTTATTGATGTTATGGGGAAGAAATATTCAGATAAAGATTTGAAAAATGTAACATCACAGCGCCTTCCAGTGTAGCTTCTGTAATTGAAGTGTAGTCACAGTGGAAAGGTGGTAAAAGTCTGAAATTGTGTTTGGCTGATAGAATAGCTCCACCTGTCAATGATGCAAGAGCCCTTTGACCCAGCTTTTAACCCATGACCTCTCTTAGATGTGTAGTAATTAGTTTTCATGATCACCTTGGGCTGCTTTAGCCTAACTGGTTCTGTGCAAGATGCCTCTCGAGTTCAGGGGGTCAGCAGTAATAAATGACAGATTTTATCTGAATTAAACTGCAGTGCTTATGTCGTCAAAGGCTGACTCATGCTAAATTTATACTTCTGCAGTTTCAAAGTGTCTTTGTGTATTAGTGTTGCTGTCATCATAAAGGTATTTTTAGTATTATGTGTTTCTTTCTTCCCGATTTGGAAATGTGTGAGCAAATCAGAACCAATAATAGAGCTGTTTGAAGAAGTATTAAAAGAGGAGTTTTGCCATTGTCAATATTAGCTTGTTTTGTATAATGTTACAAAAATGGCAAAATGACTTTGGGGATTCAGTGAAACACCGTGAGTGCATCCTAATGATTATATTCAAGAGTCTAAAGTGCAGCTGTAAATGTCAACAAAGCATACTGCCTGTAGTGTTATTGTGCATTATTGTCCCCTGTGCACGGCTTTCATAACAGTGGAAAAGCATAAAAATTGTGTCCTTTTTATGCAGAGCTCACTTCAGAGGAGCTTGTGTTGAGTCTACAAAACCACCAAGTTAACTTTATCAAAGTTGTATCCCATTTAATGAAGCTAAATATGAAGCTGCTAATTATGAGATATTAGGTGTTTACAAAGAAGGTGGCAGTGTTGCCTCTTCACGCTTTTATGACCGCTACGCCTTACTATTATAGCAATCACCCACACTTATATAAGCACCAGGAACCTAATGATGCTGTACACACAACTCTAAGTCCACTAGCAACAAGCATGCTCGCTGCTTTGTTCTGAAATGACGCATTTCAGCGGTTTATTGTGGATCCAAATACCTCGTCTGTTGTATTTGAGAGGTTCTTTACAGCCATTTGCAGCCATCAGAGATTTGTATAATAGCTGAATTTAGCAGATGGATTTTACATATCAACCATAATTCTCCAAATACAACAGCACAGATCAGCCAGGTGGTTTTAATATGAAATTACACTTAAGTTCATAATTCCTTACCCATGTGGCATTAAATATATTTTTCTATATTTACTTTATTAAGTTTTTAGAATGCTGACAATTTTTCTCGAAATATTCATGGACATTTTCACTGCATGTATATTGCATCTGCTTTTGTTACGGCTCTTAAAACAGTTTCAGTGCATTCTACTACACACAGCTACCATTTTGCTTTATTGTTGTTTATTGTATACATACATATATTCCCTGAATCCTCCCTTCCTTACGTTGCAATAGGCCTAGACTGCTGAGGGCTTTCGATGATGCATTTCTTCACTCACTATGCATTTATAATTAATATATGTTTTCTTTGTATTAAGAGGCAACCACTGTTGTCATTTGATATGTATATACACTGAATTAAAAGTTGTACGCCACTCTGCGGTTGTTATTAATCTGTGACTTTCTTCCACAGTGCATCTTTTCTTTAATCCCATCATCCTCCCCTGACCACCAGCCGGTCACAGCAGATCGCTGTCCCTCCCTGATCCTGGTTCTGCCAGAGGTTTCTTCCTGTTAAAATGAAGCTTTTCCTTCCCATTACTGCCAAATATTTTGAGGGGACGATTGATGTGATTTGCCACTATATAACTAAAAATAAATTGACTTATGTTGCCTATAGATTATCTATATGCCATGTTCCATAGATTTTAAACTAGATGTCTTAAGCACATTTTGTATGAGTTCGCTGAGAAGCAGGCAGACATCACAAGTCATTGGCGACTAGTGGTTATTAGCTAATTCACTACTTTTACATTTAAAAGTAGTTTTTTTTTTTATTTTAAATTGAAGGATTTGCGTCATACAGGGTTAAGGTTCATATTTTTCCTCTGAGTCAATTTTGTTCATTGAAATCTTGTTTATTTTAATGTCATGTTGGGAGAACCAGCATACATAATTCAATGAAATCTATTGGCTGAGTTCTTAAAACTGATGCATTGATCTAAAGAATTCCTGTGTATTGCTTAGTGATCATTGTTTCAAGATGCAGTGGTGAATGTAATGGTCCACACTGGATTTCTCTGTGGAACCAATCTTTGTAAAGCTGGGAGGGAAATCCCCCATCCACTTTATACAGTAGACTACATTACACCTCTGGTTTAATGTCCTTGTTCTCAGAAGCTCTCCATACAGATCAACAGAAAGAGAAAAGAATGCAGGAAAAACAAGTCGACAAGACAGGGGCAGATGTTCCAGTGCAACACTTCTATTTGACAAAAACAGCAATAATGAGCATCAGTGTAAACAACAGGAGAGATAGCGATAGAGGCGAATGAAAGTTGCTCACAAGGGAAACTCAATGACTGAATAAACAGGAGGTATGGCAAGAGATGAGATAACAGCTGGGCGATGATGTGGATGGGTGTGTGCATATGTACTTACGCATCAGATCATATGTCTAGTTCACTTTTGGTTTAACTATCCATTGCTAGATGCCTATAGTTTTCATTTTACATATTTGAGTCTTACTTAATATTACTGTATACAAAACTGGTTTATTATACAAATCTAATTTTAAAAAATAAAGGTAAAATCTTAAAGAACCATATTTTGGGTAGTTTATAATTCTCTCTTTTTTATATAAATGCAAGCCTTTAACTCTCAATGGTAGGTGGTGATGTGTGGGCATTGCGGAATATTTTTCATACTTTGCAGGAGCAAAGATCGTTATCGTTCATCTGATGCGAATAGAGCAGCAATCTTTGCATTAATTTGTATAAAATTGTTTTTCTGTTTGTCTTATCACTCATTCACCCAGAGGTCATTGCAAGTATTTTTAGGAGTTGGCGTCATAACAATGACAATGAAAGACTGTTGTGCAGATCATAAACGGCCTTGGAGCCCAGCTCATTCAGTTTTGCAAACTTATTGTGCTGCTCACCTGCTCAAGTTTTAATACTTATTTTCTGACTCTCCTGTATTGAATCGTGACTTCTTTTCCCTTCGGGATGTTAGAGGTAAGCTTACTGAAGTTAAGTTAAAGCAAAAGCTAGTACAGGCAGGGGATAAATTGCATTTGGCAGGTGAGAGAACCCTAAGACCCTAAGGTGTAGCATTGCAGTCTAAGGGGGGAAACACTAAATAAGTCACATAACAATTTGTATTAGATTTTAATTTTTCTACATGTTGTGATCAGCTGACTTTTGCTGCTGGTGTTCATTGCGCTTTGCAGATTTATTCAATTTAATTCAATACGATATAAGCAGATATTTTAGGTATTATCATGGCTGACTTCCAACCCATAGATAATAAAACCTTTTGATGAGTAAATCTAAGCAGCATTATCATGTTAAATACATAGATTACATTAAAGAGACATTAATGTAACACTGCTCATGTATTTCACAACCTGCTCTGCACTAGTTCCACATACTGTAAACTTCACCACAATGCTAAAAACTAACCACTACACAGGACTAACATCACTGTGGCTGACAGAGTTGGACCTAAATGCAAGACTCACAAGAAACATGAGGGATAAACTAAACAAAGCACAAAATTATGTGAATCCAAAAAAGACAAGTACACACAAACCTAGAAATCAACAGGAAAAACATACTGCAAGGGAGAACGTGACAACGACTCAGGTAATATATACAAACATGGGATAATGAGAGGATAGGAAACAGGTGGGAACACAGCTGTAGCTAAAATAATGACTAGTGAGGAAGTAAAATTAGACTAAGATTAAAGGGAAGAACAGACACCAAAATAAAACAGGAAATGATGGACACTGAGACCCGGACTAAGAAACACAAGCTTGTTGGAGACAGAACCCTAGGCATGGAGACCAGAGAGAAGGAACATAGTAGAAATACACGAGGGGGTTAACAGTTTCTCATAAATAATACACAACAGAAAAACCCAACATCAGCGAACAGAAAGCGAGTAGAAAACCATGAAACCAGAACCAGAGAATACATTTTTGGTGTATTTTAACAGATAGCTACTGTAGTGCAATTATAAGACACACACACTGTGTGACTGATATATAACATCTTTTGCCTCATGTGTTGATGTCCCACTTCCACATGATCCTACTGTTATCACTCGCTCTGCATGCCAAACAAACTGCAATGGAGTGAACACAGAGAAACTTGGCTTTATCACATGCATTGTATACAGTATCTTATATTAAACATGGTACAGGCAGGTATAAAGACAACATATTGCTTTTACTTTAAACTTTCAGTACCAGAATTTCATCAGCCATTTTCACAATGTGTCATTAGCCCCTTTCAAACATGGACTCCTTGTCCTTAATCCAATAGCATCTAAACGTGCTGGTTTATTTTATGAAAGTGCCCCCTGGTCACTTTTACAAATAGCCCACGGTGCAAAATGACAAAATCTTCCTGACAGTTACGTTTATATATTGGTTTCAATGCTAGCACTGTGCACATCTTTCTTACATTTTAAGTTTTTCCGCTCACAAAGAAATATAAGATTGCTTTGGACAATTCCCAAAGTATTATCATGAGGACAAAAAAGAAACATTTGTGACGCCGTCTTTTTCAGTCTTTACTTACACACAACATTGTCATGCAGGTATTTATGTACCAGGCAAACATCAGTTACTTTATTCATTATTCAAAATATATTATCCCTGACAGAGACTGGATCGATCAGGATCTGCCAGCAAATGCACTGCACTTCAGACGTGAGCTTTTAAACTGCCTTTTAATAACTGCCTAACAGGTTTGTTTTTTTTTAAAAAAAGGCTGATTTGTGTATTTCTTCCTATTACTGCATAAAATTTAGTAAGTGACTTTGCTCTGTGTAAATACAGCTGCAAACTGCTATGGGACTGAAAGGAAGAAGCAATGAGAGAGATTGACTTTTAAGTGACCTTTAAGTGACCTAATGACAGAATAGCATCACTTTAACAAAGCCCTTGTCATGTAATAGCAAGCAAAAAGATTGCTAATGGCTCTGATCCATTTAGGTGTCCCAAGTAATCCATATCAGCCGGTTGGTGCAATACCAAAGTTCCAGAGTCCACTATAACACTGAAATTAATTACAGCCCTGCAGCCATCATTGACATTATTAATTACACCTGTGCTTCTCTCACTGCCACACTTAAAATGGAAAAAGAATCTTGCCAAATTACAGCAATCTATTTGCTTTTTTTATGCTTGAGAATTAACAGAAAATAAAAACTTGTACCTGAAAGTGTTCTGTACAACATTTCTTTATTGTCTTTTTCTGGGGGTTTTTATAGTTTATTTGATTTTCATCTGAATTTCGAAGAATCCACCAGACGCAAAACAATTTCCATTAAACTACACAGAACTGCATCTTTGTGTTCTGTTTAGACATTTTGTTTACATCCACCAATCTGAAAATTTAATTAAGACATATTCTATCAATGTTTACTGCAGCTCAGGTATTTAACAGATGGCACAGTTCTTCAGATTTATTTTTGAATCAGTGTAAATAGAAAAAATGTCAAGGCAGAGACTGCATTTTCACTTAAATATACAGCACAGCTGCTATGTCACTCTTAGCTGGCCTCTAGTGATTATTAATAAGGTATTAAGCTTTAATTCCTTTAGGGAAAGGGACCTGTGGCCTTGCAGTTATAGTTGATGTGCCCACATTCCAACCTACTGTACAGTTACTCAAACCTCCAGGGATAAAAGGTAAAGTTCACTTTAAGGTCAGGGACCTCCAGCTCTTCTTTGTCTTATAGAGCTGTCATGGCTCATTCTCTCTGTGTGAGCTTCTTTCTTTTAATCTTCTCCTTCAATGTTCATCAACTATCTTCTTTCCTTTGATTGGGTGTCTTAACTTTCACTCTTTTTTCCAATTCTTTTGCACGCTTCTATCTCATATATGATATATATGGTCTAAAAGTGTTTGAATTATTTGTTTTCTATAATTAACCTGCAACAATCTTGAGACATTAGACTGCCTGTGGTTCCTAAAGCCATTCTGATTTTCAGTGAGTGATAAAGTGAACTCAGATTAAAACAGCCTGATTTTGACATCAGACAACAGAAAGCCTTATTAACGTCATACCAGGGATTAATAATATAACAGAATCAAATGGCATCTCACTATGCAGAAGAACCATGTTCCAATTACTACAGTAGAGTGATTCTACAAAGCCACACTTTAATTAAACTGATTTATGGTGACAGGAAGAAATAACAGGAAATCATTAATAATTATGGAGTTTGTGAGATGTTGCAAAAATAGATTCAAGGATAAAGATGAGTGGCTTTTTAGCATCTCTTCTCTGTAGGTAGTTAATAGTACAGATAATGCTTCAAAAGCAATCTTCTTAGAAATCTTTCTACATATCTGTTTAGTGCAAGATTAACCATACAAAACAACTTTCTTTGTGAAAATACAAACATAAAAAGAATCTCTCTCCATGACCGCCATCAGCCTGTTTAAAGCGGAAACTTTGCACTCTACTGTATGTCCCGAGGCCAGACTTCATATAGGAATAATGCATCATGCAGGCAAATACCGCACGCAATGTTTACCACATGAGCGCACACAGAACAGCATGAAGAAGTTCATGCACAGAAATACAAAAAAATTGTGTGGTGAGCAAAACAAAGCGTGCGTGTACTGTCTTGCAAAAATGACAGTAACGAGTCATAATATGATATTATTACAGATTAAAACCTTGAGATCTTGAT
This sequence comes from Haplochromis burtoni, assembly GCF_018398535.1. Taxonomy (NCBI): domain Eukaryota; kingdom Metazoa; phylum Chordata; class Actinopteri; order Cichliformes; family Cichlidae; genus Haplochromis; species Haplochromis burtoni. The sequence goes on from NW_024582813.1 coordinate 198,784, forward strand.
AAATTGTTATGCACACATTCAAACAATATATCTTGTAACTGTAGGCGGAAAGAGTGAGCAGGTGTTAAATAGATGTGATTTTCTGAAGATCAAGTTTGCATAAAATTTACATCACTAATGTAAGCAGAGCTAATGCTACATTTGATATTTTCTAAAATGATGCAATTTAAAATAATTTGAAAAATTAATCTGTTGTTGAATAAAAGATGACATGATGCAAATCCCCTTCAACACTGGTTTTAACCCAACCATCTCCTTCAAGCTCATTTTGCTTTTACGAGTCCTTGGATTTGTATTGTAAATGTCCTTTCTTTTTGGCTAGAAATACTTATCCAAGTTATTATAAAGTTTATTTTTAAGAACTTAAGAATTATGTGTATTTCCTCTTTGAGGAATCTCAATTTGATGTTGCTTTCTTTGCTACAAGTCCGGGAGCATTATGCCAAAAAGATTTTTCCAAAGGCAAAAAAAAAATATTTCCCAACTCTTTTTTCCCCAGCACTTACAACTTCTTGTGGTCATGCAATCAGTGTATTCTTACAAAAACATAGCACAGACATTGTATACAGATGACACATATACCAAGACACAATGTTGTTTCCTAGTAATGGAGGGCAAGCAATTTGCATTCACAGCCACTGGGGTATATGAATACATCAGTGCTTTGCAGAATCTGAGAATTCAACATTAAAAGGATTTAAAGTACCCTTACCATTATTACCCTATAAAAGATACAGATTATCACCTGTATATTATAAATAAGTGCTATTTTCTATTACTGGGATCTTGCTTTAGTGACCTTTTTTAAAAAATTCAAGTATAGTTGTAAGCAGGCCCTGGGAAATCTGGCTCTGTCACCTACTGACCACAAGTCCTCTTTCTTTCTTTCTTTCTTTCTTTCTTTCTTTCTTTCTTTCTTTCTTTCTTTCTTTCTTTCTTTCTTTCTTTCCACATGTGCATCACAGATTTTCAGTTACTCAGTATATTGCAGGAGCTCAGTAACCCATCAGTGACCCTCTATTTCTGAGCCCAGTCACTCACATTGACCTTTTCAGTTCGTCAAAGCTCTGCCATCTCCATCGCTCCTCAGCTTTCATCTCTTCCTCTTCCTTTTGTGGGCACATTCATGGCTGGAGTGGCGCTCGAAACCCTGCGTTTGAGGAGGAATATTTTATAGCATGGAGATTTTGAAAAGCCAACAAACCAGTTTCACTTTCTATTCTCTTCTTCATAGAAAGGTCATACAGAGATCCTAATTTAAAAATATATATATCTTAAGTATTTACTTAAAATAAGAAGGAAAATAAATCCCAGTTGCTTGATACTGGTTCACTAGAAATAAAGTATTTAAATAAATAAATGAATATATGAGTTTTGAAATTTGACTGATATCTTTTCTACTAATGTCTTTCTTTGAAGTCCAGTATTCAGGCTTGAAATGTGAATCCATTTATCTGCCTCCATTAAGAGACTAAAAGAGGTTACATAATTTGTGTAATTATATCATTAGGGTAGAGTCAAGATGTGAACCTGCAATTGTACAATACACAGTTTTTCCTGTTTGCTGCATCTTTCCCATATGCAGATACCCACAAAAAGATATAGCAGACATTGCATGAAATGTTGAAGGACAAATGGCGAAAAAGGAGCATAGCGTAAATGCAAAGTGTCTCGTGGGGAATACAGATACACTGAAATGTGCATACATAATGAATTACTGTTGAATTCACAAGAGAGTTGGCAAGACTCGGTAGGGTTGATTGCTGTAAATGACCTGAGAATGAAAAGCATTAAATTAGATTTGCACCATCTAAAGGCAAGGGAATTGAATGAGTAAGTAGGCGGGTTTGGTTAAATGATGAAATTCCAACTACCAAATATCTCGTCCTGCTATTTTTTGTTCCATGTTATTTTCTTTCTTCCCTCTGAATCCTCTGTTTTCATCTATATTTTTTAAAGGTCTTGTATTGCATTTAGTCATGTTTTCATGCATCTTGCCCTCAGTTCCACAGATCTCTTCATCCATCAATCACATGTGCATATTACACAACATACCAACATATACTTTTTGTGCACTCAGCACAGTTCAGAGAGAGTGAATGAAGCGAATTCAGCTGAGAAATATGCACACTTCTATTTACATCAGATTACACCGAAGGGAGCACAGCTAGAATTTTCCATCCACCTCATAGTGGTTGTAACAATTATTAGGAAAATTTCCAATGCACAAAATAGCTTAAATCAATTTTTATACTGACGTTAAGTTTTGAGTGCTTAACAAGCACTAAGCATGAATTGATCCAGAAAACAGTAAGACAGATCAATCAGGAAATTGAACTGTGTTCAATATTGGCATGACTTGTGTCACGGCTGCACAGCAGTCGTGTGGTGAATTGAGAAAAGGATCCAAGATGCAGGCACTGACTGGGGTGCAAGTGAATGTTTATTTGCAGAGGTGATAAGGTGACAAAAACAGGAGGAGCAGAGCGGGGAGTAAACCAACCTAAACTGGGGAAAACTAAAGAACTCAACTTAAACCAAACACGCACGGGAGGAGGAACAAAATACACAATGAAAGATGGCGGAGAGACGCAAACTGAACATCGGGTTACACAGAATGATGCAGACAGACATGGAGTTAAACAGACGACGCGACAGAGAGCACAGGAAAACACAGGGCTGAAATACACGGGGAGTGATCAGGGAATGGGCCACAGGAGGGAGACACAGCTGGGAGCAATTAGGCTAACGAGACAGGGGAGAGGTAAAACTGAACACACTGACATGAGACATGAACTTTCAGAATAAAACAGGAAACTAACAGACACAGAGAACCAGACAGGACACTGAACTTGACAGGCAGACTCATGAGCAGACACAATAACATCATGGACAGACAGAGGGAACACAGAGAAGTGGGAGCAGGCAGGCAAAGAACAGAAACCTAACAAATGGCAAAATCACAACAGAATACACACTCGGAATGAACAAAAGCATAAGGAAACACAAAACGCTGAGTCCTCAGACTCAGGACCATGACAACTTGTACCATCTCAAATGGTCTATAATCAATATGTTTTATTAGCCACATGACTTCTTATATGTGAAAGAGGTTGCATCTAAATAGAAAGCCCCAGAAAGTTATTGACCTACTCTGCGGCTCCTCTCAGCCCTTGTAAGCTGTAGCTTGTGTTTAAGCTCATTGATTTTGTTTATTAGCTCACAACATCCCTCTAGCCATTTTCATAATATCATTTATAACCACACTCAGCAAACAAAAATGTTTTCAGCGAAAAAGGGGGTTTAAGAGCCAAATGTCCTTTTTACCTGCCCAGCTCCAAGTGCCAGGCAGACAAAACTAGCAATTAGCTGGTACACAACTGGTTTATGATGTGTTCATTTGGCATTGATTGTTCTTCGTGCATAGTAATATATATATATATATACAGTATATATTTATATGTTTCTAGATTTATGGCTGAAGGACATGTGCCAGCCGTAAGACTTGAGCATTTGTCCTGTCAGGTGGAGGACATATCGTTAATATTTCTCAGTGAAGGAGAGCATCTGTCATCTGCTGTGCAAGCTGCCTGACATTACACCTGCCTAAAGCAAAAACCAAACAGAACACAATGAAAAAAAAATCATAAATATGAGCTGGCTTTGTGAGAGGGCTGGATTGTGCTCAGACCATTAAAAGTTACTTTAATGGTCTGGGCTTGGTGAAATGCTCATTTGTGACATTTCTAAGCACGTGTGCTTCTGTTCATAATAAGCACAGCCTAGCCAGGTAACCATGTTCTGTTGGCAAGCACAGAGTTGGTTACCATGTTCTACCTGTACAAACCAGAGAAAGTGAGCAGCAGGTACAGATGGCCAGTGGGAGTACATGGCACCATGCTGGAGACACACAAATGCATGCAAACAAACCATAGGGCCAAATTCAGATATTAAGCTCCTCTCAGCCTTTTTTGTTTTTTCAGATTAATCCTCAAATTTCAGCTCTATAATTACATTATGCACATGAATACATGGAAATAGAGGTGTTAAGTAAATTATTTTATTCTCATGATGCAGAGTGTGCCTCCCTTTATCCTCTGTTGAGCACGATCAGTTTTGTGGTGTAAGACAGCAAATCTGCATATTAATAAAGACAATAAAACGTGAATCAGGCACACAACTTAAAGTCTGTCATTAACTTTGCATGAATGTTAAAGGATAATCTGAATGATCCCCATTTTAGAAAATGCTGGGCTTTACCAAACATGCTGTCGCTACACACCTCCATCTTTCATCTCACACAAGTCAAATGAATTTTTAAGGAATACTCAAAGGCAATTTCAAGCCATGTGCACCGTGCCAAGAAATCATGCAAATGGGCAGAGCTGTATTGTATTCGGGGGTTGTTGGGGGTTTTTTTGGGGGGGGGGCAGACAAGTGTGGAAACCGATGATGGGTGGAAATACACAGAGCAATTAGATGATGTTAGAAACGTGTCAGGATGTTGCCATTTCAGGTATCATCAAAGCCAATTCAGACATAATATTATTCTGTATGTGACTGGCAGCAAAATTTCAGTGTGATGGTTTATAATTCAACAAGGACGATGAACCCAGTACAGTAACAACATCTCCTCTTTTTTTTTTCCAGCATTCCATCAATGGTCATTTTTTAAACCAGTCCATTTTGAGTCCAGTAGTTATAACATTAGCATTAAACAAACATACAGTATATAAAATCTATATAATCTAACTGGGAACTCACCTGACATCCAAACCCTCATTATAGATTCTTATTCATTTACTCAAATGATTAAAGTCATTAGTCTGTAAAGCATGCACTCTTTCCAGGTGTCATAACCCTGATACGAGAGGCCCTGAGTTTCTTTGCTGGTTTAGCGTTCTCTTGAGATGAAACCCAAGGATTTAATACACAATTACTGCAGCAATTTAACATCACATTTCATATTGCTACTATCTTTACGAAAGGTGAAGTTGTGCTAGTGTAGAGCAGACAAATAGCTTCTGAGTACTATATACTGTTCGTCAAAATCTCTAGTCTGAAAGACAAACTGTTCATTTGTGACTAAATCTTGAGCAAATCCTCAGTCATTTAATGTGAGAGTCAAAACTGAATGCAGCATTGTGAAGACTAAATGATAATTATTGCAATTATTAATTTAAAATTGTTTTCTCTTGGGCCCATTAAAGAGTTTAATCAAAGCATGTCCTGATAAATTCCCTGAACACATTTCTCAGGGGCGACATCCTGTGAACTAATTTGACATTTGTGAGCTTGCCATTTGATTCTGTTGCATTATTTAACCTTGATAAGATGTAATGAGGTCTCCTGTTGTCTAATAAGAGGATCAGGCTCCTTTAATCTGTTTCAATTTGATCCCTCAATGAGAATCTGAAACACATTAGACAGCACACAATATGGCCACTATCAGGTAGGAAATGTTTATTAACCTGTGGACAGCAGGACATGAACCCTTACATGCAGATAAGTGAGCAGTTAGTTACCCTCTGTCACCCTGTGGGGACATTTTGCTGGCATTTTTGGATCTGTTTGTATCTTTAGATGGACAGATCGCTGTATGTTTGTTTTGAGGGATCACCTCATGAGGCTGGACTCCTCCAGGATGACACTGTCTGTATATAAGGTGTCAGTGATTGCTTTGATGGGTGTGTGATTTACCAGATGTCAACCCAGTACACCTATGGGATATATTTGACCAGTGTGTTAAGACAACACTCTCCACAACGATCATCAAAACACCAAGTGAAGAAATAGCTTTTCACCCACTTGTGTTTATAATATATATTAATTTAAGTATGGCAGTCTATACTGTGTCTACTTTCAAATGTATTGAAATTTGTTCATCATATTCTGTCACTTCTGTGTCCAATATTTGTTTACTAGCTCTGTCTGGCGACAGTTTTGTACTCTGACCTTTAACAACGTGGTTTTTCTTTTTATAGTGGAGCAGGCTGTCTCACAATTATGACCAGAATACCAAATAGTAGATTTATAGTTGTCTGTGCTTCTGTTTAAAAAAAAATCACTTCATCTAAATTTGAAATAAAATTTTAGCTAACATCCTGTGTCACATCAGTGCTGGTAAGTGCATGTCCTATCTCATTTATCCTGTCCTTCACATTTCCCACTCTCCTTTTCTGTCAGTCTGTCTGTTTATAACACTGTCAATTTGCATGTGAAGGTGCAGCATAATATCTATATTTATATCAGTCACAAGCTGTTTTACCTCAAGACACAAACCTCTTCTTTGTTGTTGACTAGATAACTATTTCAATGGAATAAAAGTATCCATTCATCCTAAAAGCAGGGAAAACAGCTCTTAAAAGGGTACACAATTGTAATTTCTTTTCACATTTATTACAAGTCATAGCAAGAAGTGACACTTATGTGGTGCATTGTCAAAACATGAAATGCATTTTACCTCATTCAGTACTGAATTATCTTCTGATAGTAATGGTCAAGGAAAGTCCAGTGTTTTTACTGACTTTCTTTTCCCTTTCTGATGTTCAAACTGACAAACTGACTACAAGCATTAAATCCAAAGAAAATTCAATTGGGAAATATTGCAATGATTACTTTTATTTTACAGCAATTCAACAAAAACAAGCTTAGTAGTATATTTATAAATGGAAAATATGCTTTAAATATGCCTGTGCAGGTCATTCTGTGTAAACAGAATCTACAAACAAAACATAATTATACTGGAACAAAAACATATTCAGAGGGCTGGTAATAGCGCCATCACATTAGAGTAAAAATAGTTTAACAACCTCCTTATGACTTAGGAAAATCAGTGATTGCCCAGGGATTCCAATGGATTTTTTCACATTGCTAGTAATTGTGGTGACTAGTCGCTCAGAGGTTGGTCCTGCAAAACCCTCAACATCCGGGCAACAACTTTCCATTTCAAGGTGATTGGACATGTTGACTGGTGGGAGAGCACAACTCAAACTGACTGCAATCACTCCCAAACAGCTTGTTGTGTAATTTATAAACACAGCTTGCCAACACATTTTGAATCAGTCTACACCGATGACTGTAACTCATCAATGCATCTCTTTACAGACTCAACTGGCTATTTGCTTGTATAAAAGTAAGGTTTACAAGCACCTTTATGATTTTGGAGTTAAAGTGCCATTCTGCTGCAACTATTTTACTAGTGGAGAACTATCTAAGTAGTTAATCTGAATTTCTATCAGTGTAGAAAGTGACAGATTTGTGACTTTCTCCAACGTCTCACACTTAATCACTTTATTATCACACACAGAATGGATGTAAAAACTGACTTGACACCATCTAATTCAGTGATAGCAGACTAACGACAGACTGATAGCAGACTCACGACCAGTGTTGGTCAAGTTACTTGAAAAAAGTAATCAGTAACTAATTACTGATTACTTCCCAAAAAAATTTATCCCGTTACTTTACTGATTACTTATTTTCAAAAGTAATTAATTACTTAGTTACTTAGTTGCTTAGTTACTTTTTAAAAACACGATTTACAACCTGAATAGGTGACCAATACTTTTTCTGCATATCCATCATACAAAATGTAATCAAATGGAAAAGTCTCTTTTTTAAAACTTGTTTTATCAGTTTTAATCTTTTGACTTTGTGCATCAAGCAAAAATTAAATTATATGCAACATTCTCTGACTTGAAGAAATTTGTTTAACATTTAAACTATTTTCTGCGCATTCCAGCACATAAGATAAAATATTTTTTGTGTTTACACTCAGTCTTTCAAATAGATGCAAGTAAAACACAGCAGAAAATAAATAAAGTCAAAGACTAGCGGTCCTGTTGCTCTATTTTCATCTGTAAAGCAGGAGTGGGGTAGGTGGGGGTGTGCTCTGGTGCAGGTGTGCCGCAGCAGTCAGTTGAAGAATCCGCGAGTTTCTCTGTGAATTTCCCATTACGTCGTAGCGCACTCGGTGCTTGTTTAGGGGGTTTTTTTTCGGTGTACAAAGAAGTTTTCTTCTCACGCACAACGGACGCTAATGTTTTTGTCACTTTTTATGGAATCAAATTCAAAGTAAGGTCAGTACTTCCACGCTTTAAACGCTGCACGCTCATACTCTCTCCGGCACTCGATATATTATCCATTGTTAATCTGCGCACAGCTGTTGTCACGAACGTCGCACTCGCTTACGTCACTGTCAAGAGACATTCTCGCAAAAAAATCACGGTTTTAGTAACGCAGTAACGCAGCATTCCTACAGGAAAGTAACGGTAATCTAATTACCGTGTTTGCAATAGTAATCCCTTACTCGTTACTTGAAAAAGTAATCAGATTACAGTAACCCGTTCATTACTGCCCATCTTTGCTCACAACAGATAGCAGACTCCCATGCTGATTCTGTCAGATTGCTGTTTTATCACCATCCCTGTTTTCAAAGACAGAGAACATTTGAAATCAGCTGTTTTTAAGTTGTTGCTGTAATTTTAATCTTGATAAGGCCTCCAAACACTATTTTCTCTAATGTGACTGCAGCAAGTAACATTTACTTAACTCAGAAAGGGTATGTATGAATATGGTGTGCTCGCCAAAAGTTAAATGCAAAATATAACATTTATTTTGTTTTTCATTTTCTACCCGTGTACCAATACGTTCTAATACTTCTATATTAGAAACATATATCCTTCTGCTATTTATGCACCATTCAATTTCAGCAAACAAGCAGTTAATTTGTTGCACAAACATTTTTAGCTTCCTTTTGCACCTACCATCTTATTTGAATTTGCTCCTCTAATGTCTGCCAGTCAAATAAATGTGCATTGCTGTGCAACTAACCAACAACTGTACATCAAGACAAGCAGCCGTGTCATCAGACAAGAACACTCTTTCTTCTGAAATGAGAATGAGATTGTAGATTTACTCTGCAGAGCGGAGCATGTTCACTGGTGTTGAAAATACTGTCACCATCAAGACAGTTGATGTTCAAACCCGTGGATATCCAGGTTGTATCACATGTTTCTGGTTTATTGCCTAGTTTCAAATATGTCAAAAAACTAAAAGGGTTAATAATTTTCTGTAATATGTCACATTTCAAATACAGACTTCCCAACACTAGCTGCTTTGTACACATGAACACACTCGCTCTTCCTTTACTACAGTTATAGGGTGTCCCTCATGCTCTCATGCTTCCTACGTTTTTTTACTAATACAACATTTCTACAACCAAAGCAATTATGTATAATTTAGAAAGTACATATCTTTTTGACTTATTATGAATCCCACATTATTAACAAAGATTTGACTGAATAGTCTTCCAACACAACAAGGTTTGCAAAGTTTGTTAAACTGATTTTGCCCGTCCTTTAGTAGGGCGATGAATGATATTCAGGTTTTAAAATCTTGTTCAACCGACATGACCTTCTGGTTCCAAATCAAATAAAATGCAGTAGCATTTATAAAATGTGCGTTTTTTATCACAAGAATGCAGCAAGAATAGGCTTCTGCTATAAAGTGACCGCGGGGGCTGTTATGATTATCATTTGAAGGTTTTTAAGGCTATTTAAAACCTTCAGGTGGGTTTAAACTGTTTATAGCAATAACTAAAATTCCACATTGGGTTTTCATTTTGGTTAAGTGAGTATTCATAACAACTGGATCCAAATTTAATTGGAATCAAGTTGACCTTTGTTTTATTACATGCCTGCTAGTGTATATATTGCTTATTTGATTTTTTTCTCTCCAGTTCCATTGTTAGTTTTGTAGATAGATGTTGCATAAAAATGTCTTGTGGCCCATGGAAAAGATAAAAGTTACACAGCTGGTTAACTGGGGGTGATACTGCCCTTTATTGTCATTGTACATGTACAACAAAATTATGGTTGGTTATCTCTAACCATAAAGTATAAAGCAGCTAATCTCCTGGTGTCATTTGTTACAGTAAAGACTGTTGCTTTGTATATTCAGTGTATTTGTGTTCAGCTTGCATTTGATTGCCTTGGCTTGCCATTTTGGACCCCTGCCTTAGTCCCTAGTTCACCTGCATTCTCATTCCCATTAGGTTTGGAGATTTGCTCAATCTCCCAAGGCTCTTGTCTAAAAGTTACCTAGACTCTCAAAACCCCTGGACCAATGGATTCCTTGTACTTCTATTATTCTGGCCTATGAAAATATTTTAATTGCTGTCTGCTCTCTGTTGATTTCACTGTACTCTCTTATTCGTATCTTAAATACAGAACAGGATTAACAGCAGAGTGCAAACCATAATAAATGCAAATGTATTTTGGGATTTGATGCCACATTGATGTTTTGCTTCACAGCGGATGCCTTCAGAAGCGGATATCGTAGTAGTTAAGTTAATAAGAACATAATGTCGAGGCTGATTCACACATCTCTCAGGCAGCATAGCCTGCAGCACTGTGCTTGGTATCCTATATATACGTAAATCTTCAGTGATGTGTTTTTCCTGTTGTTGTAGAGAGTTTAAGGATGAACTGTGACTTCGGTTACCTCCCAAGACAGAAATTACAGAAAAAAACAAGAAAAACACCATAATAATCAGACATTAAAGGGAATGCTTAAAGAGAACAAATACAGTGTTTTCACCTGAGGGATGTATTTGTCTTATTTTATTGTGAATTACATTTGTTTGGAATAGTGTATAACCCAACAGTCTGCTTTTATGTAATTCCAAAATGGTTTTTTATAGCTTCAGGCTTAACAAAGGGTTAGAATACAGAACATTAGTGACAGAGTTCTGTGTTGGTTACAATCGCAGAGATTGAACAAGGAAAAGTCAAAATGATTGCAGACACAAGCTGTGGGTGCTTTGTTGTACCTTATTATACCACATAATCTGAACTGCTCAATAAGATAAAGGGAACACTTGGTAATCACAGTATAATATAGTCAGTTAAACTTCAGGAATATGAATCTGTCAAGTTAAGAAGCATAAACCATTTTATTTCACTTTGTAAGTGACAACATGTTTAGTGGAAAGGCAACAACGAGACGATCTGCGGTGGCCACAGTTCATTGCTTTCTCCTTAAACCCTCCGTCTGATTTTCTCTCTGATTTTTCTGGTGTCCTTGTCACCAGTGGCATGACGTGAAACCTGCAGACCAATCTGATTGCACAGGTAGTCCAGCTCCACCAGGAAGTCACATCCATCTGTGCCATTACAAGACAGTTTGCTGTGGCTCAACGCAGTTTCAACAGTGTGGCAGAGATGGACCACACGAGAAGAGCTTGACAGGGGGAGAGAAGAAAATCAATCCAGCAGAAGGCCTAGCATCTGCTTCTTTGGAGAAATAGGTAAGACACTGACAGAGTCCTACAGTATGACTTGCAGCACGCTTCTCATGTGTAATTAAACATTTGTTTAACTGTAATAAATGTCTCAGTGAAACACATCAACAACTATTTGCATTTCTGTTTTTTGCTTTTCTCTTGAAATAAAGGTTAGGGTTATGTTTTGAAGCTGGGGTTGGAGCTGTAAACAGTGATGAATTAGACTTCTGGGGGTTAAGAGGCATATCCTAAACAATTAAGCAGGAGTGTGTAAAATTTATTTAGGCTATATATTTACATAAACAGATTGTTCATGTTTTAAGACTTTCTGTTTCATGCACTCAGTTACAGTGATTGTGTGGTTTAGAGATATGGCAGGATTTAAAATTATGGTAATTTTTTAAAACTTGAGTTCTTCCAGGGCCATAAAAACTGAGATACAACCAAGGCTTTATGAGGACATGATAGTGATATAAAGCAAGTTGCGCTGCAGCCAGGTGTTCCTTCCAGCTCTAAACAGTAATGTCACCCTACAGTTACAGTTACACATTCAACACATTGTTTTTTCCTTGTCATTCCAGATGTCAGTACAGATACTCAACAAGTATCAGCAAGCACAAAAACTCTTTCTGTGCAGTTTTGCAAAAAGTTTTGCAAGTTTTCCGGTCTGTCTATGAGCTAAAGGTACAGTTGTTTTATTTTCCAGGGAGACAACAAATCTGAATGTGTGATAAGTTACGTCAATAACAGTGTCTAGGTCATTACTCAAAAAAAAAACGATAGAGTACTCATGGGAGAAAGTAATTTGTTACACTGCTTGTTGCATCACTTCATCTTTACTTGAAACACGCGGTCTCATAATTACCAGTTAACAATATAACCCTTACACTACAGTCCCGCAGTTAATGAAGTGCACCTTTAAACCAGTGGACTATATGTTATTGGAAAAAAGCACAAACTGAAGATTTAAAGCTTTCTAAAGAGCCGTTTGATGTGTTGCAAACAGCAGGGTGTATACCATCACAGCAGATGGATCTGTAAATACTTTGAGCCCAACTTCACAAATTGAGCAGGATGAATGTGGTAATTCAGAATGCTGCTTCTCCGTGGACCTGGATTGGGTTCCTTGTGTTATTTAGGAACATTTATCCTAATCTGATTAGGATTAGCTCAAAAGCAATGAATGATTAATGTAGATAAAGGAAAAAGAATCCTCCCACTCATCTATCCAAGAAAATAGCTTTGAAGGACAATATCACTCATTTAATGTCTACAGCGTCTGTAGTGTTGTGTCTATATCAAATGTATTTGGTTTTGTGTGGTGGTATGTGGTATATGTTGTTCTGTTCCCATTTACATGGCCACCTGGAATCCCATAGTCCTTTGTTTTCAGTGCCAGACTCCCTAGAGAACCACTTCACAGTTTTATTCCTATGTTTTTCTGGCACCTGGCGACACACCGGGATCCCTTTTTTCTACCTTTATTCTTAGTCTCCTCTTTTTAAATTCCAAGGGCAGGTTCATGGCTTATATGCTTTTACATGCATTGGGTGAATATGCTTCTCCTCTGTACATGAGAGCTGGGGATTTATTGAAACCCGAGCCTTGTAAAAAGGATCTGTTTGTGTAGGTGGCCAAATCCAAAACTGCTAATTCAAATATTTATGACTGATGTATTACTGATTGAAATTATGTTTTCAGAAAATCATCCCAGAGGTGCCTTAAAATGGCTTGTCTTTGTATAGCGCTTTACTAGTCCATAGGACCCCAAAGCGCTTTACACAACCAGTCATCCACCCATTCACACACACATTCACACACAGGTGATGGCAAGCTACATTGTAGCCACAGCTGCCCTGGGGCGCACTGACAGAGGCGAGGCTGCCGGACACTGGCACCACCACCAGTAGGCAATGGGTGAAGTATCTTGCCCAAGGACACAACGACCGATTACAAGACGAACTGCCAACTCTTGAGCCATGATTGCATAAGGAACAAGCTTAAAAACAGGGTCTTTAATTATTCATTCATTGTTGTAATTACTCATTTTTGGCTTGGCCTTTTTGCCTAATTTACATTGTTTTCCACTGGCACTCATTAAGTAATTTATTCAAATAAACACTTAGTCAATTATTCTGAAGCAAAAGAAAATGCAGGTTAATTGTATTAACTGTAGGCTACAAGTATTATTAATTATTGAAACATGCAAAAAAAAGTTCCAAATGAATCTCAGAAGGCCAGTATTTAATCGAAAATCGTGTCGTGAAAATGAGGCTTTTCATTACCTCTTTCTAGCACACGATCCCAGAGAGTTATGTTTAAAAAAAAAATGTAGCGTCCTTGAATTTACTGCTCAACGTTTGAAACCACGTTAATAGAACAGAATGTTTTTCCCTACAGCAATATAATCACAGAAATCTTAACAAAGTGAGAGACAGACAAAATAGTAGTAATGTTTTTACTACTTAAGCATTTTGTCATGTGTTACGTCCCTCTGCAGCCTCTAATCTGCTAGTGTGTTCAGCTGGTGCTAATTGGCCACACCTAGTCAGGTGTGGATAAAAGCATACCTGAGGCAAGCTTCCCAGGAGCTCACTTGTCTTTGCCTTGGTGGCATCAGCCATTTGAGCCAACCTGCTATTCCATTTAAGATAAAACCTCTTCTCACCATACTCTGGTATTCATCTCTTTTTATGTTGCGGCTTTTGAGCCGGGTCGTAACATGTGGGGCGATCGTGGCTCAAGAGTTGGGAGTTCGCCTTGTAATCGGAAGGTTGCCGGTTCGAGCCCGGCTTGGACAGTCTCGGTGTTGTGTCCTTGGGCAAGACACTTCACCCGTTGCCTACTGGTGGTGGTCAGAGGGCCCGGTGGCGCCAGTGTCGGCAGTCTCGCCTCTGTCAGTGCGCCCCAGGGTGGCTGTGGCTACAATGTAGCTTGCCATCACCAGTGTGTGAATGTGTTGATGACTGAGTGTGTTATACAAATACAGGCCATTTAGTGTGGGAAGCATAGTGCCATTTGCAACTTAAAGGCACATAATTTATTAAGAAAGTCACTATCTCTCTTCATCAACAGGGTGAATGAGGCTTTTACATAACCTGACAAAATTCAGCAAAACACCTAAGGAGACTTGAAGGTGAGTTTAGGGATGTCTGCTAGATAAGAAAGACTGAGACATAGAAGATAGCTCGTTTTACATGGCATGCAGAGTCAGAAGCCCAAATAAATGTCACGATCAAAGTTAGGACAAAGTAAAAGGTAAACTAAAATTAACCAACAAAAAAGTACATAAAGTTAATATGTAATGCGTAGTTACAGATTAAAATTTCAAATTATAGTGAAGTGTAGTTCAGGCCACCGTGTATCTACAATATTGACCGTCATTGGCAGAGTGTCCCGTTCCTGTTCTGGATTCAAGTATTTTTAATTATGTGTGTGTATTTCACTATTAATGTTTGTAGCTGTGTCTCACTAATATTAACCTTTCACATCAGCTCTGTATGAAACTATTTTCTATGAAGACAAAATATTTCCAACTCCCTGTTGCTTTCAGCTGGCTAAACAGAGGAAAGCGTTTACTCCAAAAATTTAGAGTAAAATCAGAAATAAAAGTATTTATTGAAAAGACATAAATTTTCACTCTTTAGATGGCCTGGCCTGTATTTATATAGCGCTTTACTAGTCCCTAAGGACCCCAAAGCGCTTTACATATCCAGTCATCCACCCATTCACGCACACATTCACACACACATTTAGCCTTAAAAGCCTTCAGATTCAAGGTCAAAGGTCAAGCTCTGTGAAAATCTTGTAAATACATGTTAGAATTAGGTACTGTAGGATTTTCAGAATGATACCATAGGGGCATCTACTAGAAGGCTGAGGGGTAACACTGGCAGAGAGTATTTATTTAGGAAATGATAACAGGTTGCACAATGTATAAAGTTAGAAGATCAATATAATATAGTGCTTAAGTAAAGGTGCCTTTTAATACAATTTTTTGCATTTACTCTTTAGAGGGAAATACTGTACTTTTCACTGCATTTCATTTATCTAATAGCTTTGTTATTAATTACTTTAAAAATTAAGATTTATGTGCAAAAAACATGTGGAAACAAAAAAACAATATGATGTTGTGTTGCGGATTAAAAAACCTATAGTTTATAAAACAAAGTTTATAGTTTATTATAGCAAAGCTGAAATGTTAGCTTAAGTAATCAATCTGACAAATGAAAAAATCATTCCACATTTTTCACTATTTGTAAATCTGCTATTATTTGTCACTGGAGAAAATAATGAGCAGATTAATCCATGATTTGTTTTTTAAAGAAATAACAATCATTAAGGACATCCAAATTCACATTCAGCTCTACCTATAACAAAAGAAAAATTATACTTTTATAGTAAAATCAATTATGTAATGATATCCACTGATCAGGAATTGCATTTAACCACCTAACATTGCCTTCCTAATATTGTGCTTGACCACCAAAACAGCCCTGACCTGTCAAGGTATGGACTCCACTAGACTCCTGAAGGTGCGCTGTGATATCTGGCACCAAGATGTTAGCAACAGTTCTGTAGGTGGCGTGGCCTCAATGAACTTGTTTGTCCAGCGCATCCCACAGATGCTCCATTGGAATGAGATGTGGGGAACACCTCAAACTCACTGATATTATCCTCAAACCGTTTGTGAACCATTTTGCACTGTTGAAGGGCTCATTGTGTTGCTGAAAGAGGCCACAGCCATCAGTTAATATCATATCTATGAAAGGGTGCACATGGTTTGCAGCAATATTGGGGTACAGGAGTAACTTGTCAAAGCAACATCCACATGGATGGCCAAAGTTTCCTAGCACAGCATCGCCCAAACCATCACACTACCCTGACTGGATTTTGATCTCTCCATACTGCATCCTGGTGCCAGGTGTTCCCCAGGGAAATAACACACATGCACCTGGTCATCCACATGATTTAAAAGAAAATGTGATTCATCAAACTCCATAGTTCATTGCTCATATGCCCATTGTTCTTTGCTTGGACCGCTGTTAATAGATACTGACAACTGCAGACCGGGAACACCCCAGAAGAGCTGCAGTTTTGGAGATGCTCTGCCTCAGTCGTCGACCCATCACAATTGGCTCTTGCCAAGCTCACTCAAATTCTTGCGGTTGCCCATTTTTCCTTTTTCTAACACATTACATCTGCCAACAAAATTTTTACTTGCTTCCTAATATATCCCACCCACTGACAGGTGCTGTGATGAGATAATCTTTGTTATTCAACTCACCTGTCAGTGATCATAATGTTTTGCCTGATTTATGTACACAGAGCCAGTCACAGAGCCATTTTTATGCATTAAGTACTTTTAATAGCTTAAACCCAGGAAATTGATCAATTTTCTCCTCTTATGAGCTGACTTAATGTCATTAATGTCAGAACATCTGTCACATTGTTCTACTTCCCTGCTGGCAGCCGTGTGACTGCACTGGGATCCTCCAAAGAGTTTTTGAAGGATTTCTTTTAATTACAAACCATAACATATGCATGGTGTCAAAAACATCCTATGGCACACCTGGGCTTACCTTATATCACATCGTTTGGTAACCACTGTTCTAATCCACACTGATTTAATAGAACTTAACACTTATGATTTGCTGTAATGCAACACTTGGATGTGAATCTTTAACACTATGTCCAGTGTATCAGTACGAAAAACGAAATCATAAAAACAAAACACTGTAGGTGTTAAAAAACAGCAGTTGTGGGATCAACACCCTGATCAACAGAAATATTCTCGGCTGTCTGTCTGGGTCTGTGCTGGTTTCAACGCAAGCAGCAGGATCTCTCAGACAACAAGAGAAATCACATTTTCTCTCTTAGGTCTGTTGCCCCGGGCCTTAGCTGGTCTTTGAGAAATAGATTGCTGTGGACAAAGACGCTCTTTGCGAGCAATAGTCTACTGCGTTTGGCTGTCTCTGCTTGTTGTGTCAGCTTTGAATGCATCCTCGTGTCCACAGCAGTAAAGACATTTGGCACTGGTCAGCGGGCATCACACACAGAGAAAGAGAGCAAAAAACAACTTCTTATATAGTTGTGGAAAAATTTTGAAACACTCAGTGAAAAAAAATACTAAATACTGACAAAACTTGTAAGGTAATACTCATATAAATTGGCCATAAAACCAACATAATAATTAGAAATGATATGTGTGCAAAGCATTTCACAAAAGCAAGACAAGAGCTATATTATTTACATTAGCAAAATCACTCAATTAAGAAAAATACAAAACCAAAATAAAAAGATATCCAACAATAAGATTAAACATAAACAGTGTACATTTATTGTACATGCCTGCATTTCTGCATTACTAGAGTTGTAAAACTACACTGGTATAGAATTAAGACAATTATCAGAACATAAATTATTGTGATTTTTCTCTCTCCAACCCTCAAAATGACAAAATAAGGATACTCTTACAACATAAACTGGGTCATTTAGGTGCCTCTTTTGTCTTTCTTTTTCCTTTCCCCGATCAACTGTCATCCATCTCCTTTCCAGCTGATCTATACTGTCCTTCTTCCTTTCTCTCCTGTCTGTACACAAAGCAATGCCCCCAGGAAATAAATCTGTAAGTGAAGCTTTGCTTTGAAAATTAACGTCTCTTATTGAATCAAATGAAGCATGGACTCAGGGAGGAAGGAAAAGGTCAGCAGACTGAGAACATTTAATGAATATTGAATCCACCATTTTCTCTCTTTTTTTAACAAACACACACACACAAATAGGGGCAGGAAAACACGTGCATATAAGTAAAGATATGTATTCAGCATCAGAATGTTCACAATCTTTTTCACTGTTATGATATCTTCTCATCTCAAAAAGCACTCTTACATCTATTCTGACAAACATGACAAACATTGTTCTCTTGTGAGTCATGCTTGCTGGCTTTCACATCAGCAGTGAAATCATCACAAAGAAAATGCTAACTGTTGAAATTCAGGGAAAGAATGTAAACTTTTAAAAGACAATAACAACTGAAATACTTTGTATGCTATATGTCATAGTTCTGCCTCCTAACATCATCCCACTTCTGTCATGTTTACGGCTGAACACATCTGACCAGTAAAAAAATATCTAAGCATCTGGAGTCCCTCTGTGTTTATATTAATCGGCTTCACAGACAGAACTGACACAGCACATGCTATTATTTCTGTTTCATCATTACAGATGTAGCATTAGTTTCCATTAATTGTGGCCCACTGTTGAAATTTTTAAAAAAAATTCACTAAGATACCATATAAAAGGTATTCCTCTGCTACTATCTGGTGTTGCATACTTCATGTATTTAAATATTTCAATAGGTTAGTTTTGTTGTTGTGTTTTTTAGACACACTGGGTGGTTTCTCAGCAGACAGGCCCTTTTCTATTCACTGTATAGTAAAATAACTTTTTTCTCTTGTTGTCAGGGGGAAAAAACAAAACATCAAAACTCAAAGTCTCGATTGCTAATTGTACTGACAGACAACAGACAAAGGATTTAATTAAGGTTGGAATCAAAAGATTCAAGGTTCAACATTCCAGACTTTTTATTATCATTATGCAATCAAAATGAAATTAAGGCAATTACAGCTTTTATGCGAACAAAATCATATTCTTGTGTTTACTTATTATATTCTTATTAAAAAGAAAGAACGAAAGAAAAAAGGAGAAATCATAACAACAGAGATAGGAAAGATAATAACATTTAAAAACAAAACACCCGATTGACCCTGGAATTGTAGACATCCATGTCCATTTTATTGTGGAGGTTTTGATTCTTTATATTGATGAAAACTTTAAACCTAACCTTTACGAATTATTTTATCTGCAGTTTCCTTTTTTTCTATCTTTCTATCTTTGATAACATCAGTGTTAACCATCAACAAACGTTCATAACTAGTATGCTAATTCTTAATCTTGTAATTTGTTTTTGAGGAAATGTTTTCTTCATGTTATGTTTGTCTGCAATGGCTCCAGGAATAGTTTATCCATAATAGTGTACCAAGCTGGAGCTGAAATTTAAAAAGTGAAATATGGCTTAAATAACAGCATTTGCTGGTGTAAATGAATTGAGTTTTTCAGATCAGTGAAGCTGATTGTATGGTGGAAGGACACATTACTGGCAGCACTTTACATGTTAGTACATGTGCTATTAGTGGCACCTCAACCACATCCATTTTTAAATTTCACGCTGACATTTCAGGCTGGAAACTACATCAATGATGTCAGAGGTCGCGGGCCAACACTGACAAGCTGAACATTCCAACAAAACAGGTTTTATTTTACTCAAAATGAGAACAAACAAAGCTCTGCACTGCAGACATGAGGAAAAATCCATATCGCAGATTTTATGTATCAGCCAGTGTCTAAAGTTAGCACAGACATTTCTGAATTACTTTAATGCAATTTGCTATAAATAGGCAGTAGGCACCAGTAGAAATGGAGAGAAAGTCTGCAATAACAACAAGTAACAGGAAAGAGGGCATGATGATGGCTCAAATAGTAACAAATATATGAAAAACAAAGTAAAAGCCCAAAATATAATGTGGTATAGTTCCATACATGATTCATGTCATTGAATTAGCTGCAGTTGCTTTACAACAGAGCTCTCATTTATATGGAGCTATGCAGATGAAGAAGAGACAGTCCAACAACATTTTGAACATGAGTCCTGCTCAGACAGAATGCACCAGGTGCTGTGCTTGGACACAGACATCTGGCAAATTTGCACAAGATCTGCTTCATAGTACAAAGATTGCTGCAAATGCCAACCAAGATGGGGGTTTTGCACTCCCCTTTTTTGTCTTTTGGGTTGTCTTACTCATCTTTTTCAAAAGCTCAGGTTTGGCTGGTACAGAGAAAATCAGATGAAAGACAAATGCTGACTTTGAACATGTTTCACTAAATATGCATCTGATGTGCATGTATGGACTGCATGACAATAATTCAATCATTCTTTTCAGTTGAACCTAAATAAAATTCATTAAACTTCATGTAGAATGCTGTGCAAAATCTTGAGTTGCCTTTATTTTCGTTATATCTTGCATCCAAAGAGCCAGAATTTCTTGCAAGTTTATTTATTAGCTCTCCATGTTTTCTGATGGTCTTTCAAAGTTTTTCTTTGGATGTTGCCTGCTTTCTAACTTGTGTTTTATTTGTTTGTTTGTTTTTTTCCTAAGCCCTAACCCTAACCTCCATCTGTGGGGAAAGAGCGAGACACCTGCCTGTCCCCTGTGCTCTGGAAGAGGGACCCTAGAACACCTCCTTAGCAGCTGCCCAAGGGCCCTGGCCGATGGTCGGTATCGTTGGCGGCACGACCAGGTGCTCAGAGTAGTTGCTGAAAAGATTGCCTCAGCAATCAGCACCAGCAAGCATCATCATGCTCCGAGGAAGGTAATCTCTTTTATTAAGGCTGGAGAGAAACCCCAGGTGCGCCCACATTTGACAACTGGCCTCCTCAACACAGCCTCTGATTGGCAGCTACAGGCTGACCTGGGTAAACAACTAAAGTTCCCTCAGAACATTGCAAAAACATCACTCTGGCCAGACATGATAATTATTTCTGAGGCCTCAAAACAGGTGATCATGCTGGAACTCACAGTGCCCTGGGAAGAGCGGATTGAGGAGGCCAATGAAAGGAAACGAGGAAAGTACCAGGAACTAGTGCAGGAGTGCAGGGGAAGGGGCTGGAAGACTTTCTATGAGCCCATAGAAGTGGGTTGTAGGGGCTTTGCAGGACGATCACTCTGCAAAGTCCTAGGCCGGCTGGGCGTGGCTGGGGCAGCCAAGAAGAGGGCCATCCAGGCTGTGAGTGAAGCGGCAGAGAAAGCCACAACGTGGCTGTGGATCAAGAGGGCTGATCCGTGGGTAGCTACTGGTACGCAAGTCGGGGCCTGATCACCCCCGGCTGGGTCGCCTGGGCGAGGGTGTATGATGTTGTGAGACCCGAAACACCTGATGACCCTAGGATACATCACTGAAGATGCGTACCAGTGCATCCAGGAGATGTGTCTTTATAGTATAGCCACTTAAAACTGCTCTATTAATCATTCAAGCATATAAAGGCACTTAACTCAAGAGATGAACCCGTGATTTGTCAACCTAGCAAATAACCAATTTTAAGTTGTGTCTTTAGCCACTTTTTTACTGGCAGCCTGTCACAAAAACATATTATTTATTCCCATTCCTTTAGTAATTTTTTTTTTTTTTTTAAAGAGAGAGAGAAAAAAAACACATTTGACAGACATAGAGTCGTATTTTGTCTTCTACCAACAAGGTGATTCCTAAAAAGCTACTAACTGAAAACTTGGCATATCTCAGGATGGTGTGTAGTGTGTCCTTTTGAGGAAATTGGACAAGTGGGGGACAAAAGAAGTAGTGGCAGATGAACAGTATCTGAATATTATTAAGGAAATAGGAAGAACTGGCACAAGACGTGAGCGATACATCTGGACCTTGAGTTGATTCGTCTGTGCTTTGCTGAAGTCTCATCAGAAATGGCCTCAGTGGAAGGGTGGCTGACAAGAAGCCAGTGTCGAGCAAATGAAACAGCAAGAAAAGCCTCACGTAACAGTGGCAGTTTTCTTGGTTCTCAGGAGGATATGAACACAAAGTTGTTTTGTTTTCTTGTTTTTTGTTTTTAATTGTCAGAGGTTTCAATAAACACAATTTTCAATTATTTCATGGTTTCAGCTTTACAGGGTTAAAGTTCAGGCTTTGCTGAAGAATAAAGGCCGTCATATTAAATATCGACTTTTAAGCTTATTAGAATTGGCCAAAATTTTTTTTTGCTTTATATGCTTTTTTTCCGTGATTGCTTGAACATATTTGAAAACATTTCTCCACCTCTTTCCCATTTTCCTAATGAAGCGTGGCTCAAGTGTTTTGCACAGCACAGCAAGTTATCTTTATGTAGCACAAACTGACTCAGCAATATAGTCTTTTAATTTAGACATCATTGAGGTTAAGATTCTTTTTTTATTTCATTTTCACCTCCTACAACAGGATTCAAAATAAAGATGAAAATCCAAGTAAATTTCTTTTCCAGAGAATGTGAAAAGACCTGCTAAATCAAAGGGTTCATCTGGTTTGCATAGAGTGATAATTAAAAGAAAAATATATAATTAAAAACAAATAGCGGGGGGAATTAACTCTATTTGTTTTCTCTGTCAGCAAACGTAGTTGAAATTTCAGTAGCCATTAAATATGCATTAACACTTAACAACAGTTTTTACTTCACCAAGAGTTATTTAGAAAAGCATACTATATAGGACACTGGGTATTGTTCATATATAAGAAAATTATTGCCAGCTCTGTTGAAACAACCTTGAAATAGTTGTCGACAGATTTTAATATGTTGAAAGTTTTGTTGATGAGGAGCTTTTCCAAGCAGAGCTATACTCCACACTAATGCGATGCCTGCTCCTGTTGTTCTCTGTGGTTGTATTAGCACAAGTAATAAGATAATCGAAGCCTGTTTATTGCAGTGGCTTGGTCTTAACGACTGTGTTTGTTTCAGGTCACTGATTGAATATACTCTTTATTTCATTATGACTTTCCTTAACACCCACAAGACATCGAGCCCCGCTAATCAAATGTCTGCTAACTGAGAGTTTTTCCCTTTTTTGTCGTTTCCTTTCTCCTTTTTGCTTTCTCCATTTTTCAGTTTGTGCTTCACTTGTTTCACTCTTCTTTTTCTCCTGTGTCTCACTGCTTTCATACAACATCTCAAACAATTTCTGTCTTTCCACCTAATGGAAGCTGAAGGGAGACAAAATGATGCCATCATCAAGCATGCTTTATATAACAGTCGTGCCACTGTGGCACTCCTTGTTGTGACACAGCTTCCCACTGGCCTAATGTCTCTCTCCCCTTCTTGAGTTACCTCTCCAGGGACTTTTGCCAGAGTTGGGCCAGAAATTCTGACCCAGTATCATATTTTTTAATCTATAGACATATTGTCTTTGTGCCTGTGCCCATATGGCCGATTTCATATTATTCAATTTTCAGTTCAATTAAAGAGAGCAACAGAGAAAGTGAGAGAGAGAGAGACAAATCAGAACAACAACAGTCACCTCCAGATGCTTTATATTTTAAGGTACAGATCCTAGAATATTAGGGAGAAAATCCAACAATCAAACGAGACTCTTTCAGGAAGCACTTGACGACAGTGGGAAGGAAAAACTCCACTTCAATAGGAAGAATCCTCCTGCAGAACTGGGCTAAGGGAGGGGCAGTCATCTGGCACGACAGGCTGTGGATGATATGAGGAAGCCAGAATAACAGACAGACTGTAAACAGAGCCAGAGATTCATGATTACATGCAGTGTGGTGTGGAAGCACATAGTGACTGAAAAAGGTCCACCCACTGTATCATGGGAAGCCCTCAGTAGCCATGACCTATTGCAGCATTACTCATTCAGGTTCACTTGATCCAACCCTGACTATATGCTTTATCAAAAAGGAACATTTTAACCCTAATCTTTAAAGTAGAGAGGGTGTCTGTCTCAGTGAATCCAAACTGGGAGCTGGTTTCACAGAAAAGGAGTCTGAAAGTGAAGGCTCTGCCTCCCATTCTACTTTTAAATATCCTGGAACCACAAGTAAACCAGAAGTCTGCACGGGAAGTGCTCCACTGGGACAATATGGTACTATGACATCTTTAAGATGGATGGTACCTGATTATACAAGGCCTTAACACAAGGATTTTAAAATTGATTCTGGATTTAACAGGGTGCCATTAAAAAGAAGCTAATATGGAAGAAATTGGCTCTCTTTTTCCAGTCCCTGTCAGTATTCTCATTGCAGCATTTTGGATCAATAATAACGAATTACAATAGCCAGCCTAACAGTTATAATCATTAAACATTTTCTCTTTGGATTATGGGAAGAAACTAGAGACACTCAGATAAAACTTGCACAAGGCATAGACTCTTACTTCAGTGCAACAGCACAAACCGTTCTTGCTAAAATGTTACCAACAAAATAGAAAGGAAGAGGAAGTTTAGTTATTTATTCATCAGTTAACTCACTCAAACATTGCTCACTGAGTGTGCACAGATGCATATGGGGATGCTGCAGGTGAGGTAGACCACTGTGATGGGACAGAGAATGAAAAGTATACTTTTTTTGCAATTTTCTGATATTTTTACTGGGTGGTGTTGACCTTTCATGCTAGCCAGCTGTCCATTGGCAGGTAGACAGATTAATTAAGTGCAGCTCAATCAGTAGCAGATTCCTGGTGGACATTTCTGCTCATTAAATACCAAAGCCTGTTAGCTGTAGAAGCTGTAAATAGAGATTAAAAACAAAAAAATGCTGAGAGAGAAATAAGGGCTGAAAATTTCAAGAACGGTTTGATTCTTTTTTTAGCTTCTTACATATGTAAATGAACACCAACTGATGAAAGTAAAGAGTTATAACAGCCAAATTATTCTAACTATGAATTAATTTGGTTCATCAAAAGGGGTACATAGTTTGTAGAAACGCCGTTTGATTAACAGTGCTCTAAATGGGTGCTAAAAATGTTTTAACCTGAAAGGATATTTATTGAACATTTGTCTGACTTTGTTTTTCACATTTTATACAACCGGGTAGGAAATTGCAATTAAATCCAGGCATGAATACATCAGCATTCATCAAACATTAGATGCTTCAGCTTTCTGCCTCTGTTCCTCTTTTTATATGCACCCTCTAATTTTGCTTGTAAGTTTGATCCATTATTGCATGAATATTCTGTTGTTGTGTTGTGGCAATGATTCTTACTTTATGCACTGAACCCTGCAAAATCACAGAAACATCTGTTTATTTGCTTTTGGCAGGCTGTGTCTTCAAATTTCAATATATGCACATGTAAATCTTTTCATTTTTAGATGATCAAATTGACACAGACCACTAACTTTTAAACACTAATGTCTACATTCTGTTGGGAATATGACTGGATTCATCCTGAAGGACTGTGTTAGATTTCTGATCAAATGACTGTGTGATTTGTTTTGGACTTTTGATGCCGCCTGTGAGATGCTGCATAGCACGCACCCACAAACCCATTATTGTTTTTCTCTCTCCCAGCCTCACTTCACTTCAATTCAGTTTCAGCTGGATCAGATTTATTGACAATAAAGTTCTGAAACAATTTTATCAAGAAGTGCAGTATAATGTGTTTCTGTCTCACTTTTTTTGTCCTCACAGTTTAATATAGTCTAACTGAATTCACTTCAGTTATTGTGGTATATAAGCATGAACGTTATAGAAACAATATACTCAAGGTCGGATCAATAATAAAAAATGTATTTTGTCTCTCAATAATTTTGATTATCTCAGCTTTTTTTGATAT
The DNA here is from genome assembly GCF_018398535.1 of Haplochromis burtoni. Classification (NCBI taxonomy): domain Eukaryota; kingdom Metazoa; phylum Chordata; class Actinopteri; order Cichliformes; family Cichlidae; genus Haplochromis; species Haplochromis burtoni. The sequence continues at coordinate 224,445 of NW_024582813.1, forward strand.
GTAGTGAGCAAAACCAACTATTAATAATAG
>NW_024582813.1:224494-282571 GCF_018398535.1 Haplochromis burtoni
TGTGTGTGTGTGTGTGTGTGTGTGTGTGTGTGTGTGTGTGTGTGTGTGTGTGTGTGTGTTTTAACTCCTTTAAACTTATAAGGTAACTGACCACTGACCCAAACTGTAAAAGTAGTTTTCTTCTGTTTCTCAGTGATTTCAAACAATAAAAGCTTTTCTCCTTATATATTTTTTGGCATTTAGATCAATTTTGAAGGATCACACAGTTTTTAGTTTTTTATCTGTTTGCCTGTTTTGGTTTGTTTGTTTGTTCTGGTTTGATTTGCAGGGTTTCTGTTTGTTTGCTGGCTTATTTTTATGGGTTTTATATTATATTATCTTTCTTTTCTACCACACCGTGTTAATAGGTGGTGTCACTCATGTGAAGGCTTGATTTTTGTAAATGTTTTATCTTTTATTGTAATAAAACAAAAAGTCAAATCTTTAGGTAGCCTTTCAATGCTAAACTGGCCTGTGTGCAGTTCAGTTCTTTCACCAACTGAAAACATTTGCTGTATCATTAAACACAAAAAGTACCCAGGACTGATGCTTAGAGAATGTAGTTAAAAGAAGAGGCGATGCTACACAAGTAGTAAAACAGGTTGCTGCCATCAAGTTTAACATTAGTTAACATTTTTATTGAAGTGTTAACTAATGGCCCACCTTCTTAGCTGTAGGTACCAACAACAAATGAGAACATTTTTCATTTTAAGCTGAAAAAACGTTTTTCAGCTTATGCATTTTATATGTTTTCTGTGTAGTTTTGTGAATAACATATGGGCTTATGAGATTTGCAAATCATTGCTTTTTGTTTTTACTTATATTTTACACAGTATCCCATAATAATAATAATAATAATAATAATAATAATAATGGATAATGGATAATGGATAATGGATATCAAATTATTTTCGTTTTCTTTTAGAAAAACTTCGCATCCAGTTAACTAGATGACTGTTATAGTCAGGTATCTTCTTTGGTATCTCCTTTAAGAAAGCGGTGTTTCCGTCATCCCAGTGTTTTAAAGTTACTTGGTCTTTTCAACGGGTACTTGAAAATAGAGACAGCATCTAGTACAGTAAACGCGTGGAGGCTTTCTATTTGCTGTCGGAGTCTGCAGCCTTGTTGCTAGGTAACAGCGCAGAGCGGCATTTCCAGTGTAGTTCAAGGAACGCTCTTTCCGCTTTAGTAGCTACAGAAAGGCTGCGCCAAGAAAATACATATCCCACAGTGCACTTCTCGCGGAAATGCCCGCCTCTTTTGAGCATATGACTTTCGGTACTCCAGTGAATCACAACAATACCCCGTTTGTGGTGCTGTGTGGTTCATTTAAGTATTTTGGTGGTGTTTTTTCTGTCGTTAGTTGCGCAGAGTTGTTTTGAAAATGAGGCTGCAGTGTTTGTTCGCAGCTTTGTGTCTCGGCGTTGGTGTAATGGCCGGGAAATACTCCCGGGAGCTGAATGAGCCCAAACCGAACGACAAAGATGGGCAGGCAGTGGAGTTCAGGATAGCTAAGCTAAACCAGGTCTGGGAGAAAGCTCAAAGGGTATGTATTTAAGACGATCAACAGCAGGACTCATGTAGCACAAATAATTTGAGGAAAATGATGAAACAATGAAGACAGGGCAATAAGAGATACATACGTGATCGACGTACTGAGCTATGCACAGACCCAGGGGATCAGGTGGACGTTTCCTTAGTTGGAAAAAAAAATCAGGCGTCTTTTGTTCATTGTGAAGTTGGTACTTACAGCTAAGACGGTGGGCCAAGCTTGGTATTGGAAAATTGTTGAAAAATGCGTTTTACTGCGGCTAATCCCAGTGAGCATCATTTAGCATTTAACTGCCTCTTCAGCTGCCTCATCAGACCTTTGGTCAATATTTAATAGACTGTTATTGTGAGCAAAATTCTCCAGTAGGATTATGGAGAAAAAAAAATCTCTCTGTGTACTTTTCTGTTTCTGCAAACTTTCTCCCTCTGCCTGTCTAATAAAGCCAACATTTTCTACTCTTTTGGATTTAACAGATGCAGTTGTCTCCAGTCCGACAGGCTGAGCTGCACAGTGACCTGAAGATCCAGGAGAAAGATGAGCTGCAGTGGAAAAAAATGAAGGTGGAGGGATTCGATGAAAATGGGGAGAAGGAGGCCCAGCTCAGGCGCAACTTCCATGGTAAGACAAACTGCAGACTGCTTCAATCAGCAGTAGTTAGAGCTTTGTCCTGAGTCAGTTTCCTCTAGATCCTTAATCACCATCTTTAACAATCCCTGTACTGACATTTTTTATGGGTTTGATTAGTAATAATGACTGCAACGTATCCTAACACACTGGTAGTCACTAAAGCCAACAAAAAAACAGGAACAGAGAGTATCACAGGATTTCTTCTTCTTCCTCTCCTTTCACTGCTTCCTTTAGGGGCCACCACAGCAGATCATCTAGCCTATCCCTAGCATCATCTTCCATCCTCTCTGCCACTGCAACCCTCTGTATGTCCTCTTCAATTACATTTATGAACCCCCTCTGTGATCTGCCTCCTTCTCTCCTGCATAGTAGTTCCATCTTCAGCATCTTATCTTGCCTCTCTAATCAGTGGGTCACAATGCGTTGGTAAGAGCCATCTTCTCTCATCAAAAAGACAGATATTTTTAGAGTTAATGGATTTAAAGTTATTCCTTTTAATTTTCTTTTTGTCTAATATGGGAAAGCAGAAGGTTAATGACACCTGGCTTGGGAACAGCATTTTTAGTTTTTGTTTTAAACCTTGGAAAATAATAAAACTAAATCCTCTCATGCAAAAACACAAACAAAAGACTTTACAGAAGATTTATCTTGTAAAACTGTCTGAGATCCTCCATTTTACTTGCCACTGTAGACATGAAACGGGTCCTAAATTGCTTTGCTAGTGGTGTAAGAAAAAATAATAATCTTGAATCTAACTTTTACAAACTTTCTGAATTTCAATGTCATTTAAACCCAGTGCTAAAAAGAGACATGTTAAGACAGGTGGTTTAGGTAGGTCTAATTTAGTCAAGGCATATACTGTAGATGTCAATCGAACAAAGACAAAGAAAATGTTTAATGATAGATTAAGTACATGTACTTTTTATAGTATATGTGCTAAACATGGCAAAGTTTAAGGATCACATACTTGACCATAAACGTAAAAGTTTAACCGGAGTAAACATTCTGATGTACTGGTTTGTCATTTAAAATAAACTCTGAAGGTCATACTTCTAACCTGTGGTAGTGATTCCCCCACTGCTCCTTCCTGCTGTTATCAGTAGCACTCTTCATATCTCACTTAATCTGTTCACTTGTCACCTGGCAGATGACTTACTAAAAGCATACCAATTTTATTTTATGTGCTATTCAGGCTGTGGGTAAAAAGATATTTCTGTATTTTGAATTACATTTGAGATATTCTTTATGTAGTATTTAGCAGTGTTTAGACTGAGGTGCTATTGTATGATTTTAAAGGACAGGCATACTGTATCTCCCTTTATTCCTTGTGAGAGCTCGGCCAGCAGTCCACCTGCTCTGGTTCCTCTCCTTCCTCGCTCCCCTGTGGTGCAGTGACCTTCCTGCTACAGGCAGAGCAACACAGTCCCTCCTTTAGCTGGCTAAATATAAATCTTTTAAGGAGCACGTCGAGTCATATTTTCCATGCTGAATCCTGTCCTTCTCCTTAACTCATTCTAATTGAGCTTCACAGTCATTTTGTCTCCCTCATTACCTTCATTTCCTCTGCGCTTGTTCTTGATGTATTTTATATGTCAAAAGACACTCCTCACACCGGTCAGTCGGAGAACGTAAACACACAACGATGAAAGTGTGCAATGTAAACTGTTTAACTCCTCCAGCACCACAGAGATTTTCTACGGTCTTAATGAAGATTTTAAACTAGCATGCTGTATATGTAAACACACTTATTGAAGTTAATAAATGACACTGGTGATTTGCAAAAATGCTGTGATGGTGCTGAATCAGCACCTACAATAAACGTTTACTGGAGAATAATGAGAGCAGAGATTTCTCAGTCTCAAGTCCATCTTTATATGCTTTGTTTTTCAATTTGCCAAATTCATCAATTTTTTTTTGACCACTTATTCAGTTCAGGATCACAGAATAACTGGAGCGTGGCTGGTACACCCTGGACAGGTCAACAGTCACTGACAAATATTTACCTTTTTATTTGCCAATAATAATAGTTATCTTTCCTGAAGGTTTTTGAATGTGATTATTATTATTATTATTATTATTATTATTATTATTATCTCTTGTATTATTCACTTTATGATGTAGACATTCTGCAAAATTGTGGGGTTGTTCACTATGCCACTGCTACTAAATTAATTAATTGACAAATACTACTTAATGTCTTGAAAAAATATTAATTCTAGGTTGTTTTTAAAAGCCATTGGCAGCCTTATCATTAGGGGTGCAACGATACTCGTATCGATATTGAACCGTTCGATACAGTGCTTTCGGTTCCGTACGCATATGTATGGAATACAAAATAAATGTTTAATTTATTTTATCAACTTTCCTTCTGACGATGCTGTCTGTGTTGAGCGCTCAGTGGATCTGCGCTCGATAGTGCAGCCTAGGCGGAGTAGTCAAACGCAGATTCACTGAGTGCAGGGCAAGCTAGCGAGACAGAAGTTACCCTTGCAACATGGCAAATTGAACCTCCCCCACCCTCATTCAGATCTGGCGTTTGGAACTATTTTGGTTTTCATGTGACGTATGACCCTGAAGGTAAGCGTCATGGACTAAAGTAAAACAGTATGTTGGATGTGCCACGCAATGCTCAATTACATGGGTGGGAACTAGTGTGTTAGCGCAGTTAGCTCGTTAACGTGTTGGCCGTCCAGCCCCACGCACGGGGCGATCCGCGGTAGCTCGTTAACGGAGATTTGCCGTGTTGTGGCGTTAACGTCATTTCAGATTAACGCTGACAGCACTAGTGGGAACACAACGAATATGACTGCACATTTACTCCGACATCATCCTAGTGCAAAGACAAGTGGAAGCAGACAAAAACAACAAGCACGCATGCTACAAACTTTACCCGAGTCATTTAGACAGCCGTTAGCACAGGATTCTCCTTATGGGGACCTGATATGTTTAATATGCTGCTGAGAATATAGCCCAGAAGAAGCGATAGTATAGCTTTTATTTTGGAAAGAGACATTTCTCTGTAATAAACTCTCTTTTCCAAAGATGAGTGATTCCTCAATCAGATACAGGGCTTGCAAAATCGCTAGCCCGACGTCCCGGGGCTAGCGATTTTTCCAGTCGGGCTACCAAAATCTATCTCTGCCCTGCCCGTCGGGCTATTGTAGGAAGGAAAAATATATGTCAATGCTTTTGCATTCTTTCGGAAATGTAGCTGGGTAATTATGTCATTGGCATCGGTGAGCCACTGTCAATATGTGACATATTGAAATCGCGTTTGAATTTGCGCTTGTTTTTTGCTTTCACTTTGCAATCGCGAACTGTGTATAGAGAGCGACAGCACTGATTGGTGAGTGATGATAATTTGCGCACCAATTCCTCTGACATTTATTAATCGTTAGCTTACTATGCAAACATGACAAGTGACCTTAGGTTGTGGGCTATGTTAGGCGGTAGGGATTAGCTGGGTTGTACAGTGTATGTTTGGTGTTTATTGCAATGGCTGGTGGCTCGTCACTGCGACGGTGTGTTCAGAGGGGGCCTGTCACTACTGCTCGGAGTCCTTTACCGAAACGCCGATCGTACGTTGCGATGCGCGAAAGGTCAAACTCCGTGTAGGCGTTTACATAGTAGGTCAGAGTACTGTTAAGTATTAAGAATTAACAAGTTTCTCAACATGTTGCAAATAATGACATTAATATTTTGAAGAGAAAAAAAATTAATCAGCTGACCCCGCAGTCCCTGCAACACGGACTGTCACTACCCGATCCGTACCGGAAACCCGATCGGTACCCCGCATGCGCGAAAGGTTTCTACTTCCGGTCGTAGCGTTTTACGATAGTTATGGGTCAGAGTATCTGTTAAGAATAACAAGTATATCTTAAAATGTTTGCAATAATGAAGCATTTCAGTACAATGTAGACAAAAACGAAAAATAAAAAGAAAGTTACGGATCAGGACTCTCCGATCCTTACTGCGCATGTGTAAAGTCTGACCGTACAAATCGGGTCTACCCGATCCGTACCGCGCATGTGCAGATGTTTTCTTCTTCTTCTGTTCGTTTAATGGCAGTTTACTCCCCAGTGTACGAGGATACCGCCACCTGCTGACCGAGCGAATAAACCCTATTATAAACTGAATTATCGTCATTACAAACGTGTGTTAAATCTGATTTAGCGATAGTCTGTTAAATCTGATTACAAACGTGTGTTAAATCTGATTTAGCGATAGTCGAGTGTGTTTATGCTTGTCTGTGAGGAGAGGATTGTTGGAATAGTGATGATGATGTGCGCCATCACTGTCAATTGTCAGTAAACACTTCATCTGGCTGATGAATCTACACGTGAGATATTACAAAGTCTGCATTATTAACTCTGTAATTAGGCGCCATTCTTCTTATTTTACGGCGCTGTTGCTCAATCGGGGGACGCTCTCTGTTGAGGAGAAAAGCATGAATTTCTTTGTATACGGATTATCCATTGTTTAAATGTCCCGGGCAGTCGAAAAGGAGGCAGAGCTGTTGAGAAATGCTAGGAGCTAACTGGGCGCTAACCGCATCATTCAAATATATTGAATGTCGCAAAGAGAGGAAGTGACGTAAGATTTGCGCATGCGGGGTACCGATCGGGTTTCCGGTACGGATCGGGTAGTGGTACAAATCGGGTCTACCCGATCCGTACCGCGCATGTGCAGATGTTTTCTTCTTCTTCTGTTCGTTTAATGGCAGTTTACTCCCCAGTGTACGAGGATACCGCCACCTGCTGACCGAGCGAATAAACCCTATTATAAACTGAATTATCGTCATTACAAACGTGTGTTAAATCTGATTTAGCGATAGTCGAGTGTGTTTATGCTTGTCTGTGAGGAGAGGATTGTTGGAATAGTGATGATGATGTGCGCCATCACTGTCAATTGTCAGTAAACACTTCATCTGGCTGATGAATCTACACGTGAGATATTACAAAGTCTGCATTATTAACTCTGTAATTAGGCGCCATTCTTCTTATTTTACGGCGCTGTTGCTCAATCGGGGGACGCTCTCTGTTGAGGAGAAAAGCATGAATTTCTTTGTATACGGATTATCCATTGTTTAAATGTCCCGGGCAGTCGAAAAGGAGGCAGAGCTGTTGAGAAATGCTAGGAGCTAACTGGGCGCTAACCGCATCATTCAAATATATTGAATGTCGCAAAGAGAGGAAGTGACGTAAGATTTGCGCATGCGGGGTACCGATCGGGTTTCCGGTACGGATCGGGTAGTGACACGCCCTGTGTGGCGTTGTTGTTGTTGCTGTGCTGTTGCCGCGCTGAGCAGTTAGCTAGCGGCAATGTTCTTCTGCAGATGTCAACAAACGGCTGTGCTCCCTGGCTAGCTCACGGGAAGCAAGACCAAACGATACCTCCGTCTCCTCCTTGTCTGAGCTCGCCACAATATTTTAGTTCTGCTGAGCCAAATAAGACAGGTCAGGGTGAAGAAGTGACAGCCAAAGAAAAGCTTACCACAAAACGGAAAAGTTATGACAAATCAGACTATAAGGCAAAAAGAAAGTGCAGCTTTATGGTTTCATGGACAAAAGAATTTCTGTGGCTGCAATATGACAAGCGAAATAACCAGGGCTGCACATAAGTGGTCCGCAGGTGCGCATTCGCTGTCAAAATAAAAAAGCACAAGATAAGAAGTTGCAACGCGTGTTTACATACATAAGATTTTCAGAAGGAGGACAGACATTTGTTTAGAACTCTTAAAGAAGTCGAAGAAGCTCCTTTAAGCAATTACTGTGATGTTCTTCCACCTCCAAAGAAATGTCAAGGAGTCCGAACCACAAAAGAAGCACGTATTCTCGGAAAAGTAGTTGCAGGAGGTGAGCTGGCTTCAAACAAATGATGAACGCACAGAGATGTGGTGCGGAATGTGCCGTGAAAATTTAATAAATGACAAATTAAAAAGGCATGAACATTTTTTTTTGTATCGAAAAAATATCAAACCGTGACACCAAAGTATCGAACCGAACCGAGAATTTTGTGTATTGTTGCACCCCTACTTATCATGTGCTATAGAGACAGAAATATAATATAATACAGCAGACATGGGCACTCAAACAATCCTGAAAGGAAACCTATAAATCCAATGAAGTTGGCCTTTGTCCAGGGTGGCTGTAGCTCACTCAGAGCAGGTTACCTACTAATCAGAAGTTTGTTTGATCACCATCTGCTCCAGTCTGCATGCCAAATATCACTGGGCAACATACTAACCCCAAGTTGCTCTCCAGTGCATCCACCCGAGTATGAATGCGTGTGAATGTTAGATAGAAAGCACTTACATAGAAGAAAGTGCTTGTGTGAATGGGTGAGTGAGACAAGTGGCCTTGAGAGCTCAGAGTAGAAAGGTGCTATATAAGAACCAGTCCATTTACCATGTCCCACCCCTGCCCCCAAAGAGCTATAGCTTTATAATAGATCAGAACTTACTGCTCACTTTTTCCATATTAACTTAGGCACAGACTTATTCTTACTGGCCCAAAATGATTTCCCAGAGGTCTTTGACTCAGTAGGGTGACCAAGTTATTGTTTGGCTGGTATTTAGTTGCTATAAAGAAAGCAGAGATGGCTGTCATCATATGTCAGTCAGGGTAACATCTGACTGTGTTTTGCTGCTAAGTCACAGTTTATGTAGATTTGGCTGATATATGATAGAAACTATGACAAACTCATAACTGGATGAAGCTAGTGGAAAGTGATTAATTTCGCATTTGGGAGAAAATTACGTGCAGTGATGCATTAAGTCAGCAGCAACTATGTGATTACAAAGTTTTTAAATTACACCAAGCATCTTTTTTGCTTTTCTTCAGGGGAAGAAAAGAGTATATGCTTATATTAGACAACAAATGCATATTCCATTCTCTTCCACTTATCCTTGTCAGGGTCACGGGGGAGCTGGAGCCTATCGCTGCTACCATAGGGCGAGAGGCAGGGTACACACCTGGACAGGTTCCCAGTCTTGTCACAGGGCTAACACAGAGAGAGACAACCATTCACACTCACATTCAAACCTATGGACAATTTAGAATTACCAGTTAACTTAACCTTACTAACTGCATGTCTTTGGATTGTGGGAAGAAGCTGGACTCCACACAGAAAGGCCCCAGGAAAATAAAATAACCACTAAAAATATATCTATAGTCCGACATCGACTGACTAAAATATTGGTCTGGCTCTACTTCTTCTTTACCTTCATTAGGGATCCTACTCCCCTTGATGTTTCCTTTGAAATTTATGAGTTACTGTCAAGGGGTTTAGAGTCTTGTTAAATGATTAATATGCATGTCTTAGTCACTTTAGATTCTCTTGCCTATCTCCCGCTTCCTCCCAAGATACAGCCTCTGTTGTTGTTCCTTAGAGGCTCATGTCAGGATAATTCAACACAGCGTTTGTTTAAAGTCTTGTGGTTGTGTTATGCAGTGATCCTCGCCAAGTATGGGATGGATGGGAAAAGGGACACACGGCCACTGGAGAGCAACTCACTGAAAGATCACGACATCAAGGAGGAAGATGCATTTGAGGATCCCAGACTGGACAAACTCTGGAACAAGGTTTGTGTTTGTGTGCATAATTCTGAAAATGATGAAGTATTGCTTTATGTAAGGTGCTTTGATTTAATGCTTGCATTGTTTGTAGTGTAACTGTAAGACTTCAATGCCAACCCTGTTGCTGTTCCTCTTTAAAAACCTTATCACAGCCAGTAAAAATAAAAACTTATGGACATGAACTTCAGATCAGCTTAGTGCCACTCGGCTTCCAAGAAACAAAGAACAAGAGAACTAAACACTTTACAAGGTAAAAAGCTTGTAAAATGTTTAGTGAGTCTCTGATTTCATCATTTTCACTGAACACAGCAAATCCACTACTGCGTGACAAATACATTTTTGCCACATTCTTCCATACACAGTCAACAGATACATTCAGTCTAATCAGAACTTCAAGACTCATTGATCAAATTACATCAAATCTGTAAGATCTAAACTTGTTTAATGGCCAACCAGTCACAAAGGGAGCAGCGTGAGCTAGTTCAAGCAGGAAATTCGAGCTGCATCACACACTGACAAAACTAATGCAAGTGCTGATTGCTGCCTTGCATCACTGTTTCAGCTTCTCTTCCACCCCAGCATTCACACCGTAGACCCCAACTCCCCAATTTTCTAAAGTCTTTGTGTGAAAATGAGCAATCTCTGACTATTTTTATATGTCCAATATAGTTGATTGGCTTTAAAATATTCATGTAAATGTAATCATTAAAATCACTACACTTAATAAGCCTAAACCTTCTCAGACTCTTACCAAACAGTCCTGCTGTACTAAGCGTTGATTCTTTTACTACTACTTGTAATAGTAAATTCTTTCCCATGCAAAAGATCCTCGTTCTTCTGATGCCTTTGAAACTAACTATATCTCTAATGCCTCTTCCCCCACCAGGCTAAGATCTCGGGGAAGTTCTCTGATGAGGAGCTGCTGAACTTGAAGAGGGAGTTCCAGCACCACAAGGACAAGATCCACGAGTACAACATCCTCATGGACACCGTCAGCAGGACTGAGGGTGAGCCATGTGAATCACTCCCTTTGATCCGCTGCAGGCGCGTGTGTCGCACTACTTCTGTTTAGCTTTATTAGTGTTTTCTGAGGCCAGGTTTAAAAGCAGTTCAACCCAGTCCTCCTTTCTGTTGCTTCGTCCTTCGTCTATTCAAGAGATCTCCTGCAGAATATCCCTTTCTATCTTAGCAGCTCTTATTGACCCTTTTATGCCATTTACTGCTATTTTTTTTTTCTCTGCAGACCTAGCTGGTGTTTGTGATCATATCAGAATCATTTTAAAAAACATAAAGCGGAGTAAATGTAAGAAATGTAAGAAATAAGGCTTACGAGGTTATAAAGTAATATTTTCTAGATGCCATGGCTGTTCTGCACACCCGTGTTTTATAGGGTTGAAGTCTGAAGTGCTCTCTGTCTGTCTGCTCAGTCTTGTGGTCATATACGTAGGTGGCAGGTATCAGACTGCACATGTTACCACCCACTACTTTGTGCTCTATCAGTGCTTGTCAAATCACATCAAGCTGTGAGTTTTAAGAGGAGCTGACAGGCCCCACTGTGTTTCAAGTAGGCACGGGGAGGACAGGCACGTCTTCTTCGGATGTGACTTGACACTTTGCAGCTGTTACGTGCCAGAACTTTCCCGATAGCGCTGCACAGCGCTGCGTTTTTGCCATACAAGCCGGGGGTATTTCTTCTGCTTGTCTGATGCTTTTAAATATTAAGCCAATCACATGTTGCCTTGAGGGATTGTCTGTGAACTTCCACAGTACCTCCACCTCCATCCACTGCCTGTCTAGGTTCCTCAGTTTTCATCCAGTTTGGCTTCTCTTCTTTTTTTCTCCCCCTTTTCTCATCCAAATGTCAACCGTTATCATTTAGTCATTGTGGTGCTGTACACTTAGGCTTTGTTTGGCTTTTACCTTTTTCTAGCACCACACAGGCTGTTCAAGGTTCTCCTGAAAAAGTTGCTAAATAAATGACAAATAAGCCAGTTTTCTAAAATGACCTTAATCTTTAACGGGTTATTTAATGTAATAATGTAAAAAGCTGCTAATAAAAACTGCCTTTCTTTTTGTCTTTTATTAGTTTAATTTACTTTTTGTCTCTTTCCTATTCCCTTCTGTCATCCATCCCTCATTTTCTCCATCCATCTCCTCTGCCCTCACTCCTATCTAACCCACCCACACTACCCTGCGGGCTTTTCACTTCTAATTTGCCCCCTCTCTCCCTCTTCTCCCCTTTATTTCCTTTCATCTGTTCCTCTCAACAGAAATACACAAGAACGTGATCTCTCCCCTGGAGGGTGATACCAAAGAGCACGTGCTGCAGCAGAAGCACACAGAGCTGAAGCACAAAATGAGAGACCTCAACCAGGGCTTTGAGCGCCTCCGTAAGCTCAGCCACGAGGGCTTCAGTGAAGATAGCGGTGAGACATGAAAAGCACACACACTCCCCGCTTGTCTCTTTTTGCATCTCCATTAGACGCTACATTTATCTCATCAGCTTAATTACTGGGAGTTGTAATCATAATAACACATTACTGTATCACGGCTGATGGCTTTAAGTGTTTTGCATTTTTAAAGACGTTCATTGAAAGCAGCTCACTACGCTGCATTCGCCCAGTGACGTCAAACAGCTCGGCTTTGTGCTGTTTAACAGACGAAACATTTCACTCACCAGTGCATTTTATCTCCACTCCTCAGATATGCAAGGCTGCTGTTAGTTGAGTGTGCTGCAGTTTGTGTTAGGCTTCACTTGCAGGTGCAGGTTTCAGCGGGAGGTTGTTGAGAAGTTTAGATGAAGGCATTGTACCTTCTGCTGATTCATAATGATTTTGTTGCTGCGCCTTTACCTCCAGGTTGTTTCTTACTAAACCACTCGTTCCCCTCACGTCTTTGCTTCCTCTTGCAGAAATCTGTTTTTGATCCCCTTCCCTCTTTTTTTTTTTTTTTTTTTCTTTTACACTTGCAGTTTTGTAGTACTTCAGGAGCGAAGAGAGAGTGTGTGACAGCACCTCAAGATTAAATTCTTAATGCGAGCATTTTGCCTCTTTCATATTTTGTGTGTATTTCTATAAAGTGATACGTTGTTGTGATTGCATGATATGAAATATCTGCTGCGACTGCTCCTCCTCAGAGCTCCCTTTCTCTTGAGTGTTTGTGGCTCCAAAACGTCTCTTTGGATTGTTTATCTTTTCATCTGCCTTTCCCTTCCTGGTCTGTAGAGTTTCGGGAGCCGCGTGTGATTGAACTGTGGGAGGCTGCCAAGAGAACCAACCTCAGCAACGATGAGCTAGAGTCTCTCAAGGTAGTGCTTACATCTCTTGTGACTGTTTTTATGTTTTGGACACGCTCTTGCCCTGTCTGTTCCTAAATGACACTTTTTGTTTTAATGTGGTGCTACAATCTAACTTTGACTCCAACTCCACAAAACTTTTTAATCAAGCGCTCTTCTGGCACAGAAGCATTAACTGTATTATTTTCCTCTACTTAGTAGCTAAGTACTACTTGTGTACTGTAAGCCATGGAAAGTGCAACTTATTATGATCACATTTTTATGTATTGCACTTTTGAAATTCACAAGTATTCCACTCTCCTGGATCTCGTTGTGCTCCTTTCACCGTTTGTCCCCTTGGGCAGCAGATTGCAGTGAACAACTCAATTTAAATGTTTTGGGGTTTCTATCAGGTTTCAGGATCAAATCTATCACAGGAAACATTCAGCTTGAATTTCCTCTGTGGCACTTCGCTTCTATTTGCCTCTTGAGATACATATAAGCTACTTGTTCAGCTGTGCATGTAACTGAAGGTTAACTGAACTTACACCCCTCTATGTTGGCTGCTCTTATTCATTTAGGAGGAGCTACGTCACTTTGAGACTAAAGTAGAGAAGCACAGTCATTACAAGGAGCAGCTGGAGTTGTCCCATCAGAAGTTGCAGCATGTGGAGGCTCTAGGAGACAAAGAGCACATCAAGAGGAACAAGGAAAAGTATGACACACTCGCTGAGAAGACTAGGGAGATGGGCTACAAGGTAAGTAAGAATAAAGAGGTTCTCTTAGCATTTAATATGCTGTTTGACTTCTCACCTGCATTAGAAATGAATAATAAATTATATGTAGTATTTGGTAATTGCTTGTAAGGCTGGAAAGGTCTGGTTGTTGGAGGACTGCAGTAATCCCAGTGTTAAGTGGCTTTTTATTTTCACAGCTTTTTGTTTGCGCTTCAAAGTTTATAACCATCTCAAAGCCATCCACACTTATCTAAGTGAAGTGTATGTATTAACATGTGCTGAAAGTCCAGTGTAAGACCAGATGCATATAACAAACATTGCCAATACAGTAACATAAATGCATAAATAAAATCAAGACAAATGGCTTTCCAGTTTTCACTCCCTGCAACTTGAGCTTGAAATGTGAACAGAATTACAATTTACTATGAAAACAAGCAAACTATTGTTTTCATAGGAAGTAAACTAATAATCATTTGTGTTGACAAGCCCCTGTTTAGCTGCATAGTGGTCTTGCATTTAAATGGCGTGTGTGTGTGTGTTTGATTTCAGATGAAGAAACATATGCAGGATTTGTCCAACAAGATTTCTCGCCAGGGACTCCAACACAACGAACTCTGAGAGGTCATCACACCAGTGAAAGAACTGTAATGTTTTTGTTTAGTCACACACAACCTTGATCAACCATACCACCATTTCTTTTTTTAACTGCTGTTAAGAAAAAAAAATCAGTGTTTTCTGTGAGTCTTTTTCTACTTTTCTAGAGAATGAAATGCTTAATGAGTGAATTCCTGGTTATTTGTATGTAATATGTATGAAGTATTATAAAGCAGCTCAGACTGTCAGTCAAGGTACAGATAAATTAAATATAGAAGTGTGAGCACCAGTGTGGTACTCCATAGAACAGTTATTTGTATAACAAGTGGAAATAATGTCTTATTGTTGGTGGTAGATAAGGGATAGACAGCACTATTGGCTGTCTTGACCAGACCAGAAGCAGTTGGTCTGTTTGTCCACATTACATCATATGTGCTGTTGCCACTGTAGGACCTCATAGTTTCCCTATCGACTTAGTTTGGTGTTACTTGAACTGTCTGATCAATATAAAATGAAGATCAAGAGTAGAAGCACTGAAAACTGGTGATCTGAAAATAAAATGGCAATCTTTAATATTCAGTAAGATACAGGTGCCAACAACAGACATACAGTAATATTTTAAAAATACAGATTTACAACATTCGTATGCTTTGGCATGAATAAAAGCACTTAATACACTGTAGAGAAAAGCGGTCTCTGTAGTGACATTAAAGGATAATTTTTGCAAAACGTTACATTTTCGTGAGTCATCCTCATGCTGTTTCTTTCTCCTCAGAGACACTAGTAGGGAACCAAAATGATAAAAATAAATTTGCATCCATGATTTTACAATTTGTCCTGATGATATCAGGAGGGAGGTGAGAAATTGAAACAAACACTATGCTTTTCCAGTCATCAGTCCCTGGCCTCTCACAGACCAGAAGCAGAGGCATTGATTACTGTGATGAATAATGTTTCTGGATGGCTGATTACTTAGTCATGTCCTGCTTGGACCACATGGGCCTGGATTAATGTAATTTGCACCCTGGGTATAACTGTAAGCTGCTTATTTTTATCGAATGCTTTTCCGCTTTGAGGTGAAATGATCACCAGGGAAGTTGGGGCTCTTGGCATTCAATTGTAAGGCATGAGATGAGATGGGCTTTATCTCACTGTGAAATCTTATTTTGATCCAAACCCAATGGCAGTCGGTGACCTCTTGAGAAAAGAGGTAGCATAAATTATATGGTGATCACAAAGCTTGAAGAAAATCAACCCAGCAAGAACTGTAAATATATTACAGCTTAAAAAGCTGTCATTTATTCTTGTTTTCCATACGCAATAGCGATGATAAACAATAGTTTACGCCCATCCCCTTATAATTAAAGCCATTCAACCAGTAATCTTGGTAGTCTTGAGATTACTGGTTGGCATCGGTAAGGTAGGTTTCCATCAATCCTCAGCATATACAAGGTGTGATCATAAAGTTCCAGGACTCATATAATAAAAGGACTGTTACATTCAGCTGCGTGCTCATTCCCAAAGGCTTGCCACAGCAGATGGATTCGCTCTTTTTGATGTGGCACAGATTTTATACCGGATGCTCTTCCTTATCCAGCCCTCCCTTTAATCCACACCTGGGACTGACACTGAGTACACTCGCTTGTGATCACCTGAGGATGGGTTTGTGTGTCCTCCTCAAACCAGAAATTTTTGCCTATAAGGCAAATCTGGATCCAAAAAATGCTACAAGGACTTAAAATATGACTAAATTTGGGGAATCGCCCCTTTAAGGCCTTTTCCTGGATCCCAAAACACAGCAGATCATTTGCAACTACTGCTTAACCACAGACCTTGTTAATGATTTTGTTTTAAACTAGCTTGACTTTCATGTCTGTGTTGAAGAAGACATTGAGTGTGTGTGTGTGTGTGTGGGGGGGGGGGGGGGGGGGGTTGAGTTTTTTGCATCTTGCATAAAAGCCATGCAGACAACTATGTAACATTTCTGTGATAAAAGGTATCGAGACAAACGCAGGAAAAAGCTAGTTTAAAAGCAAGTAAGAGAAAAACACTTAACACAAAATAGAAGCTGCATAAGAAAGCTCCCAAAGCTTTACCGTTAGTGGAATGGACTGTGGGAATTTCATTACAATGTCACAACTGTGGGTGTGTTATTAAGTACAAAATAACCGGTATGATAATCCACCACATTTGAGTACGTCAGCTTTTCCAG
This sequence comes from Haplochromis burtoni, assembly GCF_018398535.1. NCBI lineage: Eukaryota > Metazoa > Chordata > Actinopteri > Cichliformes > Cichlidae > Haplochromis > Haplochromis burtoni. The sequence goes on from NW_024582813.1 coordinate 241,047, forward strand.
AGAGTTGGAGAGAATCTGCAGTCAAAACTATTCTGAAGTGTCATCCAGTTGGGCGTTCCAGAGTCAGTTTGGTGGCCCTTGCCGCCTGCTCTCCAGCTGAGTCAGTCTGTCCTCCCTGGCCAGAACATGCTCCGCCCCCACTCTCTGAGCTGTTTCCATGGCAGTGATGTCCAGGTGGGCGTACCTGATGGAGCCCTCTTCTGGATGAGAAAATGATGGAGGGGGTTAATAAAAAAAAATAAAATAAAAAAAAGTCTTGCTACAGTGTGTCATATAATCTTGGACCAGTCTCCCAGAGATGCATTATACCCTCACTCTGCCCCTTCTGTCTCCTCAGACTGATTTTTAGTTGGTATTTCTGAAATACACATTTAACACATTAACTTCGTCTGTGTATTAAAAAGCCATAAAATTACCTGTAATCGAAATGCTCTCACTTTATTAGGTTTTAACTGATGTAAATTGCTTTCCATCCCTCTAATAAATTGCTTCATTTTCACAGTCTAAATACGTCAGATTATGTTAATTCAGTTAGTTTACACAGAAGCACCGGGAAATAAATTGACTGTTTTCTATAAAAAAGAATTGCACCTCCTCATTTATTGAACGTATTTATCAGGTTTTTCCTAACAGTGTGAGCTGATCCAAGAACACATTTTCATGCATATATATATATACATATATATGTGTGTGTGCAGCGTGATAGTGTAGTGGTAAGACGACCTTTTGAGCGGGAGTCACAAGTTTGATTCCAGTAAGGGATGTCTGGGTCAAGTAAGGTGGGCAAGAGAAAAACTAGTAGCTCAGCTTTCCAACATTCGAAAGAAGGCTAGAGATTGAAGGTACAACACACATGCTACGGCAAGGGGGAGCCAAGACGACAGGTTGGGGGGAGAATATCATCACCCCCACCCGCTTGGGTGAAAGCTGCAACCTAGTACCTTATACCGGGTACAACAACAAGGGGGCTATGAACACCTGCCTGTGATAATAAGCTGGCCAAAGATGGATATTGCTGTCATAAGATCCCCAAATAACCATCATGGAAGGACAGTATACTGCCCAGTATGAACCGGCAGATAGAAGCAGTAACTGACATCCTGTGGCATCCATAGTGGTGGCTTACCATTAAATGATGCTCAAGAAGAGCCCAGTGGTAATCAGAGCACTAAGTGCAGTGACCCCCATCATACCTATCATATTGTTATGATAGATATGCAGAGAATAATCAACAAATCAACCATCTGTTTCATAGCTGTTTGCCCCAGCTTTGCTTGCTATTCTATATTCTAACAACGTCTCAAACATGCCATGCATTATAACAGTGGAGATATTGCACGCAAAATGGGATTTGAAGCTATTCACTTGGCATATATAAAACCAAAAAAGAAAGCAGCAGCAAGAAAAGATAAATAGTTATCTAAAACTGTTTGAGGTGCAATGTTCTTACTGAGTCTGCAGAGCTGCACTGAGTTACCTCTCTCAGCACTGTGCAGACTGGAGGCCGGAGCCGAGCTGGGTTTCTGCAGCTCCAGCTCTGTGTAAAGTAGCTCTCTAGTTTTATACAGCAGAGGGCTAACGGGGATGTTGACATAATTAGTACTGCTGTTACTGCAAGGCCCACAGTCCAGGGATGCAGGCGGAGGAGCCTCGTGGGAAAGCCTGAACATGCCTGAAGGAGAAAACCAAAAGCAGGGGAATTAAATCTGTTGTTTGCAGGACAAAAAGTGTTAAATGTAATTCATTTTAGAGTTAGAAGTCAGTATAGCAACAACAAAACTGTTACACCAGGAAAACATGAGATGTTTTGATTTATTGCAAATTTTCTTACCACAAGCTGATGTTGGTCTGTGCATGCTCGGTGGGACAGGAGGTGGTGGAGGGGCATGCAAGAGCAGAGATGGCAACAGTTTCTTCAGACTTGCAAGCTTAGAACTGATGTCACTGCTGTCATGCCGTTCCTCCCTGATACAGAGAGGAGAGTCTGGAAACACATTTTTAGGACACTAGGATTAGACTCAAACATTCAGTATGCAGTATACGGTACATTAAGTAATGATGTAAAAAACAGTCCCTTAAGTTCTTATTTAACATTAATCAGCTAAACATCTATTAATATTTCCAGCAGATGTAGTTAAATTATGTAATTATTATTACTGATCCATAGACAGCATGTATTTATTTCACCATTTTAGGTGAAGGTCATTTTTAACAGCCTTTTCAGTCGGGTAGCTCAGTCTCAGCGGTGACTCATATTTGCTGAACTCTCACTTTTTAAGTGAAAGTAACTGATAATTGTCCCTTTGAATAAATGTACTGAAACATAATTTCTCATTAAAATGTACTGGAGTGGAAGCAAAAAAGTACTCATCTAAAGTACATTAATAAAACTACATCAGTGCAGTATTTGGATTAATATAGCCTGTGTTTCCTGAACTGCATCTGCAAACTGCAAACATATATTTACAATATAAATACATTTCTGGGGAAAGAACGTTTTTGTATGGAGGAAGTATCTTGCAGTGCTTCTAATGAAATAAGGACACAGTTTCATTAACAAACACACCTTGTGAATCTGCAGAAGGTGTCAGGTGCATCAGTGGAGAGCTGTCAGTCTAAAACATACAGGACACAAACAATTATTTTAAAGATTTCCCTTAAAGTGCTTTTGAATTGAATCAAAAACGTCTCAATTTACAGCTCAGTTTTAAAGACAAACATTCGAAGCTGCGTTTTGTCGTCCATTCAGAGTATTAAACTACCATGCAATTATGCTTATTAATGGCCTTAAAGGGGCCTAGTATGCCCATAATCAGCTCCATACACTGATTCTTGGACTCTGCAAGAGTAGCAACTCTGCTACTGTCTTTTTATGCATCCTCTCAGTTCATTCACTTTGAAATGCAACGTTTCAATGTTTAAGACCCTTTTAAGACCACTCTTTAAAGCCTGTCTTCAAGCTTGGCTGGTGCTTGCAAATAGAAGGTGTGAACAGCAGGTGGGGCTACTGTGCTCAAAGCCACTGTTGTTCGTCTGAGACGTCACTATTAAAAGGCGTTCTATAGCCTCAGCGTAGACTAGAATTCGTTTGCCTGCCAACTTTTTGTGACCCCCACAGGCTTATCTGCAGGGACACTACATTACAATCCACATACTATGCACACATCTTTTAGACACACTGCAAGCAGAATTCGGAACCTGCATCTCTCTGAATCCATGTCCATAACCTTGCCTAAGGGTATCTGCTTTGGTTCATTGGGATAAGTATTGAATATTGATTAGTAAATAATGGAATTTGAAAAAAGGGGGTTTAAAGTTAAAACTTCATTCTACTCCTTTTCGAGCATAAACGTTGTGTAGGTATAGAGATATTAATGAAAACTTGATGTTTTAAGTTTTTCAGTTTGACTAATAACCAACAAGCAGTTGTATTTTTGTCTTCATTTCAGACAAGTAGTGATTATTTACAGCCCAGATGGAAGAAGTCAACTCTTAACTTGGTGAAACGTTAAGCCTCTTTTAGCTGCAGCAGCCTGTATCAGCTGTTTCCTGTATGATGATGAGCAGGTTAAACAGGACAAAGATTTCTGGGATATCTTGATTTAAAAACACTCTTCGGGTCATGTCCGAACAGCTCATTAAAATGAAGGTCAGTACCTGCCAGTGCTTGACCATTTGATAACAGTTCCTTTCTTTTGGTTTATTTCTTTTCTTTGGGTTGTTTTCTTGTTGATCACCTAAGCTGCCCACACTTCAGGTCATAAACTACAGCTTTGACACTTTTCTGTTAAATTTCCTCCATAATCCCAATGTGACCAGCCCCTGAGGTAGCAAGGCAGCCGAAGCCATGATGCCCCTGCCACCATGCTTTACAGTTAGGATTTTGGTGTGTTTTGCCTTTTTCTTTCAAATTAAGTTATTTCAAAAGACATTCAGCAGTCAGTGTTTTGCAGTGTTGAATCAGACTGAAATGTTTATTTAGAGAGCAGTAATTTTGTTTGTAGTGACCTTCCTTTAACACTTTTCCTTTTTCTTATAGTGGACACATACACAGAGACTTTATTGTGAAGAGATTGCTGCGGGCGCTTTGAGCTTTTACCTTTGAGTTCTTTAGTACTGAGCATCGTGCTCTTCGTGTAATGGTGGACAGCCAATCCTATCAAGAGTAGAAACAGCACAAGGCCTCCGCTATCATTTCTATGCCCAAAAAGATTGATATAGACAGACTCATGGACTACAGACCTATAGCCCTCACATCTGTAGATTACAACATATATATTGTTTGGGACTGCTTTGGTACCTCAGGCCAGTAATTGACACAACAATTAAACCAATTACTGTAACTATGAAAGGTTGAAAAAGAAGAAAATGAATGCTTGTGAATCGCCAAGTCAAGGAATCGTGACCTTAACCCAATCGATGCTGTGGCATGATGTGGATAGAGTTGTTCAGGTTAGACATCCAAGATCTATTTATGAGACCAGAGAAATGGTCCAAATACCCGTCTGATCACTGTGCAAGTCTCTAAAGACCTTAAAATACAACTGTCTGAGTGTTATTAGTTTATTTGAATTTTAATGACCACTTTGCTTTTTGGAAAGGTCAAAACAGTCACTGCAGGATGCTTGTTTAAATACATGAACAGAAGACCGAATGTCTGCCATTTCCACTAACAATATTTATTACTTACAGTGTTTGTTTCCGAGCAGAATTTGAATTTTCTATAGTAAATCTAATTCTATAGCATCAAAACAAAACAAAAAAACAATACGCTTGTGTTGGGAGCAACATCTGTGTGAGGTGAACCTCTTTATTTTATCACAGCTGACTAAATGGTAATAGCTCTACTCTCCCTGGCTTTTATACATATTTGGGGTTTGTTTGTTTGTTTTTTCTAACATTGTGACTGAAGATGCAATCATTAGAGATAATCAGTGCAGAAACCCTTCTAATTCCAAAGGGCAGAGTATTCTTGCAGCTGAAGACCTGCTTTAATCTTACAAAAGTAATTTTATGGCTCCTGCCCTGCACAAGCCAAAATGGGCAGATGCAATCTTACCTGCATGTAGCTTGTGTTCCTCACTGACCGCCACTGGTCTTGTGTAATGTAGTTGTCTAAACCATGACTGCACTGGGTGGGAGATAAGAGGACATACTGTCAAGGCTCGGTTAATTGCTTTTACTGCAAAATTCAGGAAAAAGGCATGATTTTAAGGTACAGAGAAAGGGGATGCAGAGGAGGGAGGCAAAATAGCTATAGCCAAAGAGGCTTGAAAATAAACTGGTTTGGAGAAAGACTTAGGAAAAGGGGGAACAGAGAACAAGAGGTGAAGAGGAAAAAAAGCTGCAGAGCTGAGAGGTTAGAGCTGACATCTTTAGAGGCAGACTAAAGGATAGCTGGCTCAGACTCCTCTCCTCAGCAGCTAATAACACAGCAGGCTGGAGTTTCACAGATATTATCCATCATACAGTCTGTCTCAACAGACATGATGGTACACGTGAATTTAGTAGGGGTGCAACGATACACAAAATTCACGGTTCGGTTCGGTTCGATACTTTGGTGTCACGGTTCGATATTTTTTCGATACAAAAAAAATGTTCATGCCTTTTTAATTTGTCATTTATTAAACTTATAAATATATATTTTAACTCAAAAGTACAGTTTTTAAATTTAATGTTGCTGAAACAACAAAGTAATAAAAAAATAAATCTGATTCGAGGAAATCACTCATCTTTGGAAAAGAGAGTTTATTACAGAGAAATGGCTCTTTCCAAAATAAAAGCTATACTATACGCTTCTTCTGGGCTATATCTCAGCAGATATTGAACTATCAGGGTCAGGGCTGTTCGGGGTTCTGTTTGTAAGTTATGTTTTGTTTTATGTTGCCAATAGTGAAAGGGTGCGCCTATGATGCGAGGTGTGTCATTCAGGGGTCAAGAGGGCAGCCATGTGGTGTGTTGTTGTTGCATGTGCGAGGTTGCAGCAGTGAGAGAGTTTAGCATAGCGGAGTGTTCTTCTGCAGATGTATAAAGGTGTGATTGGTAGTCAGAGGAAGAGACAAACGAACTCAGTTTCTTTGTCATGAGCATGCAATTGGTGTAGAAGTGGGATGATGGTGGCACCCAATTTCTGACCGAGTGATTTTCCCAGCGGTGTGACGCAGGATGCGCAAAAGAAAGGATACCATTGGGACATGCAAATAAAGAAAAAAGGCAAATTCAAAGCAGATTTAAATATGTCCATATTGACAGTGGCTCACGATGCCAAATGAATAATTACCCAAGTAATTCGTAAAGAATGAAAAGATTGAAATATATTTTTCATTATAAAATAGCCAGACGGGCAGGGACAGAGATAGATTTTGGTACCCAGAATGGAAAAACGATTTTGCAAGATGTGTTAAGGAATGGCTTTAAGGATGAAGCATGATGGGAATGTATTGGGATGTGTGTAGCGGGACATGCCTGGTGTGTGTGTGAAAGAGAGAGAGGAGAAGGGGAAAAAAGTAACGAGTTTAGTAAGAAGAGACAAAAGAAAATAAATAAAAGGAATATATAACTCCCTCAGACAGAGAGTTGTGTGGAGATGTCGATGTGAGTAAACATGTTTAGCACTGTAAGGGTGTTAGTGCCTTAGAGGAAGAAATAAAGTTCTGGTGAAGCAGTTTCCTACGCCTCCTTCGATCTTTTTGCTAGCGGAGTTGACCTGTATAGTAAGCTGTTGCCGGCTACGAGTCAGTTACGGAACCTTCAAGTAACTGCCAGAGGTTTCCTTACTACGGTTCGGGGCCGCGGATCTGGCGCGGTAACACCTGTATCTGATTGAGGAATCACTCATCTTTGGAAAAGAGAGTTTATTACAGAGAAATGGCTCTTTCCAAAATAAAAGCTATACTATACGCTTCTTCTGGGCTATATTCTCAGCAGCATATTGTAGCGGGTCAGGGCTGTTCGGGGTTCTGTTTGTACAGTTATGTTTTGTTTATGTTGCCATAGTGACGGGTGACGCCCTCTCGCTGCGACGGTGTGTCCTTCCGGGGTCAGAGGGCGCCCTGTGTGTTGTTGTTGTTGCTGTGCGGTTGCCGCGCTGAGCAGTTAGCTAGCGGCAGTGTTCTTCTGCAGATGTCAATAAACGGCTGTGCTCCCTGGCTAGCTCACGGGAAGCAAGACCAAACGACACCTCCGTCTCCTCCTTGTCTGAGCTCGCCACATTGGTGTCAGAAGTGGGATGATGGTGGCACCCCATGTTCTGACCCGAGTGACTTTTCCCCGCCGGTCGTGACCGGCCGGTGCGCCAAAAGAAGGCACCTGGACATTTGCAGGACTTTGTGTGGGGTAATGGGGTCGTCGGGGACTATGTAGCGGGTCAGGGCTGTTCGGGGTTCTGTTTGTACAGTTATGTTTTGTTTATGTTGCCATAGTGACGGGTGACGCCTTCTCGCTGCGACGGTGTGTCCTTCCGGGGTCAGAGGGCGCTCTGTGTGTTGTTGTTGCTGTGCGGTTGCCGCGCTGAGCAGTTAGCTAGCGGCAGTGTTCTTCTGCAGATGTCAATAAACGGCTGTGCTCCCTGGCTAGCTCACGGGAAGCAAGACCAAACGACACCTCCGTCTCCTCCTTGTCTGAGCTCGCCACAATATTAAACATATCAGGTCCCCATAAGGAGAATCATGTGCTAACGGCTGTCTAAATGACTCGGGTAAAGTTTGTAGCATGCATGCTTGTTGTTTTTGTCTGCTTCCACTTGTCTTTGCACTAGGATGATGTCGGCGTAAATGTGCAGTCATATTCGTTGTGTTCCCACTAGTGCTGTCAGCGTTAATCTCGTTGAAATGACGTTAACGCCACAACACGGCAAATCTCCGTTAACGAGCTACCCCTGCGTGGGGCTAGACGGCCAACACGTTAACGAGCTAACTGCGCTAACACACTAGTTCCCACCCATGTAATTGAGCATTGCGTGGCACATCCAACATACTGTTTTACTTTAGTCCATGACGCGCTTACCTTCAGGGTCATACGTCACATGAAAACCAAAATAATTCCAAACGCCAGATCTGAATGAGGGTGGGGGAGGTTCAATTTGCCATGTTGCAAGGAGAGCTTAACTTCTGTCTCGCTAGCTTGCCCTGCGCTCTTCCTTCTGACGATGCTGTCTGTGTTGAGCGCTCAGTGGATCTGCGCTCGACAGTGCAGCCTAGGCGGAGTAGTCGAACGCAGATTCACTGAGCGCTCAACACAGACAGCATCGTCAGAAGGAAAGTTGATAAAATAAATTACAAATTTTGTATTGTTCGATACATATGCGTACCGAACCGAAAGCACTGTATCGAACGGTTCAATATCGATACGAGTATCGTTGCACCCCTAGAATTTAGGTATTCTAACCATTACCAAACATGAAGGACACTGCGTTTCTGCTACACTGAACCACCAACTCTTGAGGAATGAAAATAAGGAAAACTCATTTGTGTTTCACACAGTGGGATTCTCCTCTCTGAGGATTTCAGCCAGTTTCATCACTACTTATTAACTTTTGCAGTCCCCTTTGCTCCCTCTCACTCTCTGCAGCATGCACGCTGTATAATGAACACACACACACTCCTACACAACCTGTCAGAAATCACAAGACATGCTGTTTCCTCTCCTGTTCTGATGATAATTTGCCTGTTACAAGGGGGAAGCGCTTTTCACAACCCATCAAAAAATTAATTACACACAATGTGGGAAAGTCTCTTCTGAGAGCATTTGAGGTTTCAGACAAAAGTATGAAAATCAAAAACAACGCCAGCTCAAGACAGGTGTGCGACAGACACCCACACTGATTTTGTTTACCTATATGGGCGATTGAGTGGCTCAGCGGGTGGAACTGTCACCTCACAGTGAGAAGAACCTGGCTTTGGTTCACACATACTTCTGCCTGTTTCTAAGTCTTCTCACCATGGTTCCTCACCCTGTGGTTTTCAGGCCAAAGGCATCTAAAATCATTTGGACCCTAAACTGCCCATATGGAAGAGACACAGGAAGCATGCTGCAAGTGCAGAAAAGCACCGCACTGTAGAACAGAACGAAGCGAAAAAGAAATCACATTTTAAAACAAATGAAAGGAAAAAAGTTTTGTCCCTAAAGCCCTGTGATACATCGATAAGGGTTTGCAATGCTAGAGTGCCTCAGCTTGAATCACAGAACAGAATATTTTATAGAGAAATTCATTCTTCCTACTTTTCTGCTCCTCTAGCAGATTTTTTCTCCCCTCCACAGTTTTTTCAGCTTCCTAATGATCCTTTAAAGCATTGACTGTACTGTAAATCACAATTACAAAAGCAGCCACCCAAGTTAGTCATTAGTTCCAAAGCAAGTAGTGGTGTCTATGTGAAAAGGCCAGATAATTGCTGCTTGAAGCGCTGCTGCATCAGTTGCAAACACTGCAGGGTTATGTAATACTGTGAAGCAGAGGGCAAACAGAGGAAAAGTGCTTTAGGAAAATAGACCATAGACTTATTAAAATAGACTTAAGTTGAGATCTCTGGTGCTATTAATTTAAAAAGAAAACCCACTAAAAAAGTCACCAAATTACTGTTTAAGGGTATATTTTAGCAGGTGTTGGTGTTCCACTTTCAACTAACTTCCACTGCAAGTTTCTGTTTTAATCCAAGCTCTTAAATATTTTTCCTCTTGATTTTACTAGCAACAGAATTTCTGACATTAAAGAGAAAAAATACTAAATAGATAATTGGAGTATTCGGTCTACATAGAATTATTGATAGGTGGATGTAAATACAATAGTTTAACTTTTTTCTGCAGATGTTGCATATATATCACAGCATTAACAGCTGTGGTTTATTTTTATTTTAATTAAAGAGCATAAAATAGAACATTATAGATTTTATTAATAAAACCAGTGTTTTTGAACCTTTGAGGGGTGTGATTCAGGCTTATTTGCTGCACTAAGGTGGTTGATTTGTCTGTTTTTTAAGTTACAGACAGATTTGATTCACCTTTACTTGATGTTGATCCAGGAAGTTTTCTGAGGATTCTTTTACCGTTGAAAGATAAATAAAAATACAAATGAAGCTGAAATAAAAAAAAAAAAAAAACTACATGATGAAATTGTTTATGTTTTCCAGACATGATGACATTAAAATGTCTCTTTGAAAGCAGGAAAAAATCTGGTGAGTCATATTTTTGTGTTGTATTTTAGTAACTTGGGGTCTTATTCTGCAAAATGATTGACTATACTTCTTTAAATGCAAATTTATAATAATGTTTCAGTACTTTCACACAAATAGGGGTTTGAACACAGAAGGTTTTCTTTTATTAGACAGGGAATGATTTATTTTCTACTAATTTCACCTCAACTCTAGTAGAACTAAATATTTTTGACAACAACTCCCAGATTTTCAGGAATATCACTTGTAGTCATCTTGCTCTCTTTCCTATTCCCATAACTTCCAAACTCTACTTGGGAGCACGTTCTTGCCCATTTACACAGGAGAGTTACATAAGATCTCTTTTAATAGCATAAGAATAGAAATATGCCATAGTGGGTTTATTTAGTGAGTTATGGAGATTTGCATTAGTGGGGGCAAAGTATAGCATGATTAGCAAGAGTATTTAACTTAATGATTAGTAATTATTAGTATTTCATTTGTTTTGTTTCTTTATGGAAACAGCAGAGAGAAGAGAATGAGGGAGTGAAACACTGTGACCCTCCCTGTACCTGCTTTTCTGCATTAAACAAGCCTCCAGGGACCAACAAGGGTCTGGGTGTGGCCCTCCCCTCACTGTCCACAGAGGGCGCCCTCTCGCTACCCCAGGAGTGTGAGCGCTGCATCATGGCTTGACGCTGAGCCATCACTCCTCCTTGTCCCTGACCATCACCTCCATCTCCACTGCTCTTATTGTCTTTGCTGAGCTCAGACTGGGCTCCGTGGGACCATGGCTTCTTTTGAGGTTGAGCTCGGAGCAGACTCCTGGGGGTATCATACCACAGTCTAAGCAGACTGGGAATCCGGTATTCTTCACTATGCCTTCGAGATGTACGAGATGCAGATCTGGAGGAGCAGGAACAGGAGGCTGTGTTCCCCTCTGGGATAAGCATGGGTTGAAAAGGAGAAGAAGGAGGAGTTGGGGGTGGTGCAGAAGGAGGTGAGGAAGGAAAAGAAGGAGCAGGAGGAAGGCTGGCCACCGAGCCAAATTCCTCCCCTACTCCCCCGCTGGCCATGTCCAGACTCCCCGTACATGAGGAATAGCTCCCTGAGTAAGAAGAGTGGCTGCCTGTTGCTATCCCAATCCCACTGTCTAATGAACTCTGCCGCCCGCTGTCATGGAGACCGCGAGGATGGATGTGGGTGGAGGAGGGATGGCTCCTGGAGCCTCCCAAAACAGCAGAATAAAGCCGGTCATCTGAACTGGCCAGTGCTTTCAGCGTGGAAGAGCTTGAAGCTGTCTCACTGGAGAGGTGCAGTCTGCCTAATGGCTCCGCCCACACTGGAAGTCTGCTTCCATAGCTCGCATCTGATTGACTGGAGGAAGAGCTGGAAATACTGCTGTGGTCATCTCCAGCAACAGATGTACTGCAGCTGTAAGAGGAGGCTGAAGAGGGAGAGAAAGGTAATTGACTGTAATGAGTAATAAGTGAGACACACACTGAAATAAATCAGATTGTAAGCACCAAACGCCAAGTTAAACTGCAGATAGTGATGTTTAATCAATAATATATAAATCACACCTTCAACTTGGTGCTGTGGGCAAATTATTACAACTCTGTGAAGTCAGTGTTCAATCATCTGCTCATTAATTACAGTACAGGTCATTAACAGGTGCTGCTAATCAGTGCAGGCAGGAAAAGGAAATATTTATTTCACTAACTCTCAGCAGACATGAATCATCTGCTCTGACTATACTGACATTCACATATGTACACACATAATTACGATGAAAATCCCGAAATAGCAGCATGAATATAGAGCAGGGATTAAACGACTGTGTGGTCAGGTCAGCGGTCCAAATATGCACGGAGCAACAACGTGAAAGAGATCCATAGTTCACAGAAACATCTGAAGGTCCTCAGATGATGCAATTTTTCCTTATGAAACATTATGAAAAGAGTTATGTGTTGGCTGTATAAGCTGAGGTGAACTTTAGAAAATAACGTACCTGTGCTGCTTGCTAAGCTGCACTGAGACAACATGCTCAGTCTTTTCTCCAGCACTGATGCCTCGAGGTTGATTCGTTCCTCTGCTGAAGCTGGATCGGCACTGGGATCTGCTACGTAAATAAATAATTGAATGAACAGTTATTTGCAAATCTCATTAAGCCATACTTTACAACACAGAAATCTGAGACATTTTACTATTTAATGAAAAATGTTAGCTCATTGTTTTTGTTTTTGCTTTTAAGTTGATGACAGCAACAAATCTAAAAATCGGGATGGGAGCAGAAACAGGGCGGAAAGGTAGGACACACCTACAAACCTCAATCTACCGGCACTGTAAAGAAGACATGGCCGAAATTCGTCCACAACAATGAGATGATTTAATAAGTTCATGAAAATTATACTTCAAGTTACTACTACGAAAGGTGGTTCTACTGAATGGTGGGGTGTGCTTTTAGTTTCACATGAAGTTAAATTGCAGAATAAAACACCAGGCCATTGACATTTGACTTTTTTTTAAGCACAATAATAAAGTGTTTCATTGTGTTAGAGTATATTTCAGATGCTGCTGTGATCAAAATACAAAATGTATAAAATCAAAACTAAAGTTGTAAGACATCTGCTGCATTTATCAGACTGCTCTTTAAAATATGAGTGTGTGTGCATGTGTGTGTGTGTCCATCTAATTCTTTCAACAGCTTGTAAATTTAACATCTCCCGAGGACGCTATAGGCGCCTCGACAATCTGTTACAACACTAATTTTGTGTAAAACCTTGCTAATTACACTCCTAATTCCTGCTATATATACATACTGTAGAGGTGAGTGAGTGTTAGAGGGGCAGCATGGCTCCTGTTTGTGTGTGCGCACCAGTGTGTGTGCGCGCCAGTGTCCGCACATTGCAGTGGGTCAGTGGGTGCTTGTATAGGTGTCAACAACCTAACACCTGGAACTCTACTCCCTGGACTCCAGCAGCTAATGCTAATATGTAGATGCCAAGTTTCTTCACTACACTATGTGAGGTGTCAGCTAACATTTGCTAACGTAGCTACTTGACTAATTATAGCCAGTTCTCAGCACTGAATGTCACAGTGGGGTTACAGTGGGCCTCATAGCTGATGACGCAGGCTGGTTAATGCTGGAATAAACTTTGGTTTATTTCCAACCTGGAATTCATTTTTCCCCCATTCCTGTCAAACTGGTTGACCCAGACATTCAACGCATTCACACAGCTATTTGCCCTGGTTTTGTTTGATCTAGTCCTAGTTTGTCTGTACACATGTTTTACTCCAATACCAGTATTTGCACTTGCAATGTTTATCTTTAAATATAGATTTATAGTAAGCTAAAAATAAAATATGTAGCGCATAAAGTTATGTAATGAATGTGGGCTTAAAGTGCAGAATTTGCAGCTTTAGCTGAACAGTACTGCATTTATCATTTTCATGAGTATAAGGAGCTTGGAAAGGAAAAAGAAACTTAGAGAAGTCCAGTCTCTTTCTTTCCAGGCTCTTTGTACTGCCGTGACCTTGATGACTGAGAACCTACACAGACATTTTCACGAGTCATTCTTATACATAGTTTCCAACTTTTGTCACTGTTCAGAAATGTATAGACCTACCTAAACACTATATTTAAAGGTATCCTCTGGAGCTACTGAACAGTACTGGGGCTATGGAGCAATGTTTTTATCACTGGCTCTTCTGTTTTGTTTGTTTGTCTTATGCATGAGTTCAAGAATATTTATTATTCCTGGCTATGATTTCACATAATTCAGCTAATCTAAAGAGGGAATACACAAAGAAATGAAACAACAACAGGCAGAGAATATGAGGAAAAGCATAGATTCAGTATGCAAATGTTAACGCAGATAAAAACCTGTCCTAGTAAGCTGGCAAAGCCCTTGCTGTTAAAGAAGAACAAGTCTTAGGACTGATATTTGTCCTCAGTGGTATAAAACTTCAGTACAGCGCTGTGCTTACTGACATGTGAGATATAAATAATTCTTCAGAGACTTCCAGTATGATGGATGACTGGGGGAAAATGGGTCCGGGTGAAAAAAGACAGATACTATTTTAAGTTTGAATGCAGAAAAAGTGTAGTAATGCTAGCTAATGTGCAATGCTGTGTCAATGTTCATTTCACTACAAACTGTAAAAATTACACGTTGATGCTAAGGTAATGTTTATTCAAACTCTCTATTCAGTTCCTGGAGCAAAAATTACTGTGGAATTAGAAATATATTACAGTAAAGCACAAGTCACACACAAAGGAATGACACCCTTAATCTACAGCATGAGTCTTGGGGGCATAAAGCATGTGGTGTTTCTGTTACTGTGGCGCCTGACACAAATGTTAAACATGTGCAGGAAACAGGCGGTAAATCTTTTCATGGAAGTCACAAACCGAGTCAAGTGTCCTTGACTTGTTTGGAAGTTGTGAAGTTGTTCTTCTAAACATGGAAATAATAGCTTCCTAGCTATCCCAGCTTATACTGGCATCGCTTTCGGGCTCATATATAAAATTACACAAACAGACTGATTATTTCTGATCCTCTGAAAATGTGGGACTATTAAGGACTAAAGTAAAACACATCACCACCACAACAGCTGTCCACAGTCTTATCACCACAGCCTGTCCATCTTTTACCTACATTTTTTAACTTGCACACTTTTGTAAACATATTCCTGACAAATTTCACTTGTGTTCTGTTTGCAGTTTCTAAGTGTTTTTACCTGGCAGGTCAGGTTGCAGGCCATGTGGTGCCCTGCTGGGGTTGATGCCCCTGACGATGCAGTCGAATAGGAAACTGATCTGCTCTCCTTCTGAACAGGACAAGAAGAAAACACCAGCCCCTGGACAAGCGAAGAGGAGATAATGTGTATACCATAAAAAGCAGTTTAATAAATAATATAACAGACAGCAGGAGTGAGAAAACTGCTGTAGTAAATTGCTGAAATATTGAGTGAAACATTTTTAAACAAGGCCAAATAATATTCACTGTGGTTCAGAAGCCTGCTGTGAAGGCAAAGCTATTTTTTAAAGGTTACATAAAATGTCTATCAATTCAAGCTCCCACTCTCCTATAAAACCCACACAGAGGTGGATGTCAGTGAAAACAAAAGGAAGGGAAAAATAAGTAAAAAAAATAATAATAATGAAACATCAAAACTTCACGCTACAAACATTTAGGGGGGGGGAAACAGCCATAAATCAAGGCATTACTCAGGGTTTTGGCTAAGAAAGAAAACAAACGTATGAAACTGAGTTTGCTGTTAATATAAAAGCAGCTCAGAATCCCAAACAGAAAATTGATCACACAATCTATTGGCATGATAACATCATTCAGTCCTAAATAATGCCACTCAGTCTTTTAAATGTATTTTCAATAGTAGTAATTTTCTTAAAGGAAAAACCCAAATGTCACAAAGAAATTGTGCCCCCTCCTTTAATAAATAAGGAGCGCTGGTACAATATGCTTTCAGATGACCGTGTGGCTCCTCAGACTGAATAATTGAAAAGAGTTTCTCGTTTATATCACCACTGAACATTAAATGTAATGGAAATGCATTAGCTGAATTATGTGTTGCATTTTCCCTGAGTCAGTGGAACAGCGTGATAGCGACACACTGCTTCAGTCAGTTTTCCACCACAAGACCTATGAAAGCAAGCACTTTGCTAAAAAAGTGTGTATGTGTGTGAGAGAGAGTGAGAGCTATTAGACCTATGAATCATACAAAAAAAATACAGAGGTGGAAATTAGCATAATATTAGCCCCCCTTTAAACAAAGAAGACACATCGTAGCAGTCAGAGGAACTGGTATATGTTAGTTTGAAATAAACTCTTTTTTTCTGCAATTATCTCTGGGGCTGTTGTAGCGATGAGACCTTTTTGTACCTACTTCTCATTTATTTCTCACAAATTTACAAAACTCTGCTGTATGACAATTCATCTTCAAAGAAACAGGTTTTCATTTGCTTGTTGCGGCGGCGTTTTCCACTGAAAACAAGAAAAAAACCATTCCTGTGTGCAGGGGATTTGTGTTCATCTAAACTAACTAAAAACTATTTTAAGAAGACTTGTCCAGTCAGTCAGTCTGTTTTTAATATCTGCTGGATTTTCATTGTTTGGTTTTGATCCAACACCCAGTCTACTGAAGGATGCCCGATGGCTTTGACTGTTTCACTTCAAGAGAAAAAAATCATTTCTAATGACAGATTGAGACAGCAAGAGACATTTTAACCTCTGTGGATCACTTGACACTTTATCAAAAGACAAGAGAGTTGCTAAAGTTAGATTTACTTTTAAAATGCCCTTTCATCAAGAGAACAGGGAATAAACTAAAGGATGGAAAAAAGTGTGCAATGTACGACACGAAAGAAAAATGCTGTAACACGTGCATTAACATACTACAAGATCGGGGTGGGTGTGCCATTACCCACTGAGAGGCACTGAACAATTGCTGACATAGCATGTGAGCTTAAAATTGCTTTTATCTGGATCACAGGACTTGACGGCGATCCAAACTCTGCGGAGCGTCATTTACGTCTCTGCATGTGTGCATAAAGACGCGTGTGTGGATGTGCGTGAGTTTCTGTGTAACCAGGTCGCCGTGAACATGTGCGGCCCTGATAAGCCAGGAAATATCCATCCAGCTAAGATGCAGGCTCTCTTCCAAACATCATCAGTTACAGAACACAGTGGCCTCATTATCACATCTAATAGAAGGGGCTCTGATATCACTTTACACTGCTACAAAGTGCATGCATGTGACTCTACAACCCAAGGCACACACCCAACGGGCAACCGTGAAGACCTGATTACTGATTACTGCTATCCCAAAGGACCGCCTGGTCTGTTGGCTATCGGGGGAGTGTGCATGATTAGTGCCCATGACACTAAAAAGGCTTGTCATCATTACTACAGTGCATGTCTTTAATTCTGAAGCCGACTTTGAAAATGCAGATGCAGCAGAAAGTACTGCAGGACTTGACAAGAGCAAGAGCAGTTCTACCAGCTTTCTGCAGCCAAAAAGGGCCACAGAACTGTTAGTCTCATTATAGTTATAATAATCTTCTGGGAACCTTTAAAATTTACAAAGAGGACCACACAAAATTGCTGGTCTGTGAAAGAGCGCTGTGATTTTTCCAATGATGAATAGAGATCATAAGATTGTCCATGATTAAAAGCGGAGTGATAAACAGTATAATTTCCTCTGCTTACTGAACAGATTTAATGAGACTGATAACTCGAGTAGAGCTAAATACACTCATATTTTATTACCAAGTATCCCCAAGCAGAGAGTGGTAAAGGAATCGCACAATATTTGCAGCAGAAAACACACAACTTGAGCAAAATTCAGGGAACAGTTTGAAAACACTTTAGATCTCAACTGGGAAAAATATCATGCTGGATACTTATACTGATATGGACTGGGTAATGTGTTAGGAACGAAAAAATACCACGTCATTTGATGGATATTAAATTTGTCGGCCTGCAGAGTGCTGAATTCAAAGTGAAAAAAGATTCAGCAGGCTAGGCCATTTTGCCTGGTTTGTATGCCCCCCACATGCTTGTATGCATGCCTGGCAACAATGAAAACATAATTTCCCAGAGGTGTTCAAATGGATTTAGTTCAGGCAGGTGTGGGCCAGGGACTAATGGTATTCATTTCCTCAACATCCAGGAAAAGTTGCACTCTTGACACAAGAGGCCGGGCCCTGTTGTGGATCATGATGCAGCACTGTATGCTCTGTCAGTAAGTCCAAGGACCACATCCTGATACCTGGCAGTCAGTGTGCCATTCTCTAGCCTGTAGAGGTCTGTGACCAACAAAATGTTATAAGCAGCATAACATTCTCCATGGCTTCTCCAGACCTTTTCAGGCCTGTCATGTGTTCACAAGGAGAACCTAATATGTGAAAAGCACAGGGTCCCAGTGGTAGACCTGCCAGTTCCAGTAGTGCTAGCCAGTAGGTGCAGGGCCCATAGAGGATGTCGGGCCCTCAGGCGACAGGCGAAGTTTGGTCCTGGATGGTCTTGTCAGAGACATTCACACCAGAGGGCCACTGAAGGTCTTTTTTTAGTATTCTGACAGATCTCCAGCCTCTCTCCTAAAATCTCCTCCATGCTCTTGAGACTGTGTTGGGAGACAAACCTTCTGGCAGTAGCACGTATTGATGTGCCATCCTGGAGGAGCTGGATTGCCTGTGCAACATCTGTAGGTGTCGCCTCATGCTACCAGCAGTGACACTGACACTAGATATGAGAATGCTAACCACTGTACCACTCTTCCTTCGTTGACGTTAAAGTGTGGCTCTTCTGGCTTATTTAGAAAGCATTGTTTCCAGTTTCATGAGAGCATTTACAAGAGGATCTACAGAGAACAAGGCATGGCCCAAAAATATGATGTTCATTTTGCAAAAAAATGTCAGTTTTCATTATAGCCTCTATAGATTAGCTCTGGCGAGGTTTCTGGTAGAGTTAGATGCGAAATGTTGAAAGCCTGCACTCCACAAAACTACTGCTCGGTGTGGACGTGTCACATGTACTCACCAACTACAAATAAACATGTGAAAATGTAAACTAACACTCCGCTTTACCTTGCACTCATGCAAGGAATGTCAGTTGCCTACTCGACTCTCACATCTTTCCGCTTCTCGTGCTATGCCAAGAGAGTCTCTTCCTACTGCCCCTGTGACTGCTGGGTAATATGCAGATCAGATGAAGGGGGAAACTATGATTGGACATGCAGCCACCAGGGAATTTGTGACTGGCTGAGTGTCCACTACAGGGGAGTGACTGGTATTTATAGATGTTGCTCATCAGAACACTGAAACCAGACCTTGTGGTTATTCTTGTACACACACACACACACACTCAAAAACACAGACAATCGCAAAGCAGCGTACAAGGACAAAGAGTTCTAACTAAATGAAAAATTAAATCTTGTATTTCCAGATACCTGGGTGACAGCAACTTGAAAACTTCAAACAGGTTCCATTATCACCTTTGTCCATGTATCTGCCCCCTCCCTCTCCAATTCACACACACACACACATCCCACCTAAAAACATAAAGCTGCCAGTCATTCTTTACATTCATGCCCACATGAGCTGGACATTCAGAGGATATCTAAACCCTGGCAACAACACAAACACACACATACATGCCATTATTTGGTGGGCAGGTGGGCAGTGTGGAGGGTTCATACATAGAAAGTGGATATAGTTACGCTATAAACACTTATAATAAATCACGTTTTTGCAAAGGTGTGTTAGCATTAGTGTGACAGCTCTATTAACCCGTGAGCACTGAAGCAAACTTTAAAGGAGGTTATATTAACCTAAGTAAAGACCTTTTTAAAAGTGGAACTGCTGCTGTGATTGTGCACTCTATCAACTGTTTCTGGACCAAAGAATTAACTAAAGAACGGTTGGTTAGATTTTAAAGTTGAGCTTCAAGTATTGTTAAGATGAACATCTGTCTTTGGTGGCTGAATGCATTCTCACGGGCGGTGACTTTCTTCTGTTGCGTCCTTCAGTGTGCAATTTCCACTTGAGTGAGTGAGACCTTGAATTTCCGTGAATATACTCGGGTTGTCTCTAGAGGACGAGCACAATCTGTGATTAACCAGGCACAGTTTTCTCTGTGGTCATTCGAGCTCACACCTTGTATGATTTTATATTTAAAAAATTTTTTAAAAACGTATTAAATGGACTGTCAGTTCATTTAGTAGTTCTTTTGGAGCTTTAAATTACTGCAATAGAATATGATTGAAAGCAATGAGCGCAACAGCAACTGAATGAACAGTGAAACTGTTTTCTCAACTACAGTTTCCAAAATGAACTTTTCAGCTTAGGCTAATACGTCAAGAATGGAGAAAAAGAAGAAAAACATCTGTAATTTCATGGCAAAAGGGGAAGTTTCATCTGCTGAGGAAGGTCATGTAACATGATCAAAAGCTCCAGAACACTTTATAAATGTGGGCCTGTTTTGTCATCGTACAAGCCCTTTCATGTCTATGTGTCGACAATGTCAGATTTCACCTGACTGAACATATAAAGGTCTTTGATTCTGAGGGACTCACATCGCATTGAAGTTTTGTAATCTCTGATCTGACATAATCCACTAAAACATAACAAATAATAACATCAAAGGACGTGATGTAGTAGGGCACTGCGAGTGATGATTTTTCACTTGGTAATGTCAGAGTGTTTCATTTCTGGGTGCAGGCTGTAGGGCTAAATAAATTAAAGCTTCTCAGTCCACCAGATACTTACAATATCCACACCGAGTCCCTCCCTCGAACACGAAGCCATTTGGCACAGCACCGTAGCGACGTAACGCCGACAACTTCCAGTGGCCAACGACGACGGGAGGGAGGCCTCTGGTGAGGACCAGCAAGTTGTTGCACAGGTGGAGTGACGCAGGACCGCTTTCCAGTTTGGTACCTGGTTCAACGTTGACGCTAAACCTGTGAACTGGCAGGGAGAAGAAAGACAGACATTTGAAAAGAGCGTTTCATGGCCATGCAATCATGATGGCTTCGAATCACTTAGGCTGCAGACAACTAAAGTGCCACTGATCGTGCAGCACATCCATCACGTAACAAATGAGGTGGAGCATAAAAACACACACGTGCATAAACACATATGCACCACGTAACTGATGACTGTGGCAATAATGATTGAGCAGTTTTTTAAGCCTGGCAGGCTGCAATTTGTCATTGCCCAGTTTGTGCAGATGGCCCCAGTGCGGTGCCAAGGACTGCCTCTCCCTCTCAAAGCCATGTACTGCACAGTGCCACATACAGAGTACAAGCATGGGAGTGAAAGAGCCAAGTAAATGATAGGAATTATCCTTCACAGTGTAGGTGACTAAGCATGAAATAAATCATCTAAAAATCTATAAAAAAAAAAACACTTTCAAAGAAATATTATGTAAAGACGTAATAGATCAAGCTCACTTTGTCGCCCTGAGCGAAGAGCTAGAGCAACAAGCAGGCTTTGAGGCTTTGAGAGGAGCTAAATACTCCAATGATGAAATAATGTGAAACAGAAGGGAGCTTTACAGGCAAAAGCAAAATAATAAAAATAATAATTTTAAAAAACTGGCAGCTTAAACCGCAGTGTAAATTGAGGTGAGATAGTTTCCAGAAAACAAAAGTGCTCAGTTTTATTGAGTGATGCTAACCCAAAATATTTCTAAGATTTAATCTTAATACTTAGACTGGCAAAAAAAAAAATGCTCTGTGACATTACAACCTAAAAGGCAAATCAAGAACCAGCCATTTGTGGATTTCAAAGGTAGATAACACTGTGTGACTTCTACGTAGTGGTGGAGGATCAGAATGCTTGTGGATAATAACATTAAGGAACAAGATGGACATTTATAAATATCCTGAAGGTGATATTTTAGGAGGAGGAGGATAAATTGCATGTTCAGAGAAATGTTTAGAAATATAAGCAGTGATAGGACCAGCTGGTGCTGCTCAAAAGAAATATCAGTTCATCTCACAGCATGGCTGTTCAAAATTAGACCCGAGCTTCAATAAGTTATTAATATTGGTGATGGTTAATAAGACTAGTTTAGGAGAAACATTGGACAGGATCAGAGTGTTTCTGAAAGTTCTCAGCGGGACGATTTAGGCCAACTACTAAGATATAACTGAGAGTTTTAAATAATAGATTAAACACTTGTATTTATGGCTGTTTGAAATGTTCGGCTGGATTAGTTTTTGTTTTCCTTTTAAACTGTACCGGTGATATATTTCTATCATTGCTTTACTTTTCAATATCCCTTATAATGAGGAAATTGGGATGTATTTACGCAAGTTTACACACAGAGGATCACTTTCAAGGTTTACTGTTTGCAGTGTGAGAAATTCAATTCAATTCAGTAGATAAGAAAGAATACAATGCTCTAAATTTTTAAAAAGGAGTATTTGAACAGTGAATAATGACAATAAGTCAATTAAGTCTGTAGAATCTGCTGAAATTTCTGCCTCTCCACACATTTTTTATTAAAAGTAAGCTTCTGGTCAGATCAACAGAGATCAAGGAAAATACTCTTATGAGCAGTCATGAGACAATAACTACAACTACTAGAGCTTCTATTCTACTTAGAGAATGCTACACCTACACAAGGCCAAACCACTGACCTTCTCCCAAGCTGTAGCGGATGCGGGCATCCCAGGCCAGCAGGGTGTCCCGGTTGTTGAACCCAAGGACCAGCATGTGTGCCAAGCAAAGGATGGAGAGGGTGTAGGACACGCCATCGTATCCGAGCCCTGGCTCCACGCCACAGATCCCCTGAAGAAGCAGAGTAAACCAAAGGTAGAGTTTGCGTTTTACTACTGATATGCTCCTTAGAAATTGAATGGAGATGGAACAGATCTAGTCTGGAGTAACTCAGGTCAGATAGATGAAATTCTGACAACAGGTGTAATACTTTTCTAGCTTTTTGGTGACATGACACCAAAGCTCAAAAAAATTTGTAATATCAACGAGTGAGATCTCGATTCAGAGAAAACAGCTTGTTTATTTTACAAGAGCGTGTGTAAACCTCCGGTTCATTTGGTGTCAGTTTACTGATGAGATCACATTGTTTCTACAAAAGAGTTCATTCAGATACTGATGATGTGCACTTTGAAGTTGCTTTTATTTTTTAATATATAGAGGATAAATAAGTATGAGTCATCCCTATTGGGTATTTTCAGAAAGTGCCCCAATTCATCTTTAGTTCCCTTTTGACTATTTGAGCAGCTTACTCCAAAACCCACTTTACCCTTATCTATCCATGTGGCATTTACATTATAGTACCTAGAAGAGACAGCAGTCTCCTAAAAGCTGTAGCTTAGAAAGGCTTATTTATGTGAAGGAGAACTACTAAAGAGCTGCTACCAGTACAGAGCACCTGCACTTGAGATCAGAGACAGCCAGGCTTTGTTCTGCTGCTTAACTTACCTCCAGTGTTACATTCAGCCTCTCCTTGTGGCCGCTGCCCTTCTCCTTCCCTTTCTTCTTATACACCAGCAAGGACAGGCAGTCTGACCACGTGCGGAGAAAAACATTACAGGCCGACAGAGTCAAAAGTACATTTCGTGTTTAATAGCAGAATAATACAAGTGTCACTTGTTGTAATCCCTGCTGCATGCCTGCTGTCTACTATGGCACAGCTGTCATAACAAACCCTAAAACAATGAATTGATCCAGCTTATAATGAAAGCGAGCCACAAGCTCACACAGGTTTTGACACACACAAGCACAGTCACAGGGTACAGAGCAGAGTTGCCCATTATTCCCACCACTCTTGCCATTTTTTTCTTCCAGGGACAGAGCAGCAGCGCACTGGGCCATATGTTTTTGTATGCTCAGAGGATCTATGTCTGTCTCCACAGCATCTCAAATTAATCTCTGTTTAGATTTCAAGACATGCGCCCCCAGTCATGGCAAGCTACAGAGAAGACAATGCACTGTGACAGTTTATGATTTTGACTGGGAGGTTTTCAAATTATTAACCCTAATTCGAACTGGCACCAAAAGTCCCCCTCCAGGATTTAATATCCAGACTCAAATTTTTTCTGATCAATTACAGAAAATACCTTCACTCGATCGATTGACCTGATGCATTGCACAATGTCCGCACGTGTTTACGCGGATACGTTGCGTTACGCGCTCAGTGGCGCACAGCCAAGAGACCAACTGACAAGTTGGTATCAGTTTAAGTGGAGGAAAATCAAAGAGATTAGTGCATCGTTACACGAATCAATCAACAGATCGTAGTGTCACCGTGGAAATGTTAAAATCTGGGTGGGAATTAAGTGAAGCCAAAAAAGACACGAACCTGCGACCGGAGAGGGCTTCCGAAGAACGACCCACCGAGTCTTCCACTGTGAAGAAGTTTGGAAAGAAGTAAATCACAAAGGAGATTCCTGTATTTGGCCTAGAGGCATGGGAGCACATTTAAAGTGAAAAATGAGACGCAAATATGTGGAATTAACCTTTTTTCCATCTCTAAACTTGACTTGTCCCTCCGCGACAACTGTGTCCGTCATCTTCTGTCATGGTTTCGAGCAGCTGCGTGTGCGTATGTGTGTGCGTGCGTACAGGGGCTCACTTTTCAAAATAGCCTTTGGAGTCCGGGCCCCCGCCGGCAGACTGCACCCTGCCTCCTGCGCCATCAGACCACCGAGGCAGTGAGAGACACGGCCTCCTCCGTCGTCGCCCTCTGCCAAGTTAGTCCAGTTGTTCCTCTGCATCAAGTATTGTTTACAGTGGAGTTCATTCGATTAAAAGCACAGTCTGCGCACCTTTCACTTAACTCTCCCTCAGTCCGGTATCAGACAGGGATTAGTGTTGCCTCGACGCTAATCTGTAGAGCCTAAACCCTAACTGAGGAAATCCAAAATTAATCCATAAGGCTTTCTGGAGAATAATGCCAATTAAAAGACATTAAATGCTCAAATAGTTTCAAATCTGAAAACAAAATACTCTAAATTAATTATTATAGCGCCATTATTCCTGGAATAAAGGTGTTTGTGGGGGGTGGGGGTGTCTATGGGGCGCCGTTTGTTAAGTGAAACATGCTGAAATTAAAAGCAACATATTTCCATATTTAGCTCAAAACCTTACAAAAACATCTTTTTTCAAGTCATTTTTTAACGACATTTAGTAAAATATTTGTAACTTTTCATATTTAAAACACAATTTTAAATGTTAAGAACATGTTTTTGTAAGGGTTTGAGCTAAATGTGGAAAATTGTTGCCGTTAATTTCAGCATGTTTCACTTTACAAACTGCAGGTTTTACGGGGTTCACTCTTTTCTTAGAGCAGCATGCTCTGTCTGGTATTCAGTCTTCTTCCACTGCTATTGACCTCTGAGGATCAATGATGCTATTTGCCCGGCTAACAACAGGTGAACCACACTGCTGGTGCCAGAACAACAACTTACATTTATTTATCCTTAGGCATCCTAATTGCCTCCTCCGAGGAGGTCGTGTTTTTTTTGTTGTTGTTGTTGTTGTTAAGTTTAGTTTTTTGGTAGTTTGCCTGCATCCGTGCCTGTCATCATCTGTCTGTAAACACTATAGCTCGAAAAGTTTTGAATGAACTCTGAAGTGGGGTCATGTTAATACTTCGTTACAGTTTGGCTTACATCCACCAAGGTCTTCAAGGTCAACTTACTGATTGGTCGAAAAATTGGCAAAAAGCTTTATAACTCAGAAGCTAAGATTCTTACAGGTGTGTATTGTCATCATATTGTGGCTTACCAAAAGTACCTTTTTACAGTATGTCAAATTTGACCTCTAACCTCTCCTTTGGTATCAAAAGACTGATTTAAAGGTCAAAGAATTAATAATAATATTTTTTTAAACAAACTATAAACTGTGTTTATTACTGCCACTGATTGTACTGAAAACTGAGTAAAAGGAATAATATAGTCTCATGTTACTGATGTTACTAAATCTCATGTTACTTTGGACCTCAAAGAAGAGGTCAAACTTTTATCTTTTATCTTTATCACTATTCTCAGTGTTGTACTGCCTTTGTTTGTATCAGCAGCATTTAGGAAATTATACTGGGTATATTTTAGTATGCATCTAACTTTAGCACATTTAACACCTGACCCCATTTACATATTACACATGTGCATTTCTCTCATGTTCACCCCAAAATGCATTATTTTTACTGTACTGTACATTTCTTAAAGAGTGTTTAAAAAGAACAAAAAACTAAAGTAATATATATAAAACACAACACTATTCCCTTTATAACTGCCTTGGTGGAGACTTGTTATCTCTGAGTGCTTTTTGTGATGTTAGGGTTTTCTCTTTTTTTTTTTTTAATGGCACCCAATTTATTTATTTTTAAAATTATACAAATGAACACGATCACTCACCGTGGTTAGTTTGTCATCTGTAAAGTTTTTTTCCTCTGGAGCTCTAGAGGAGCTTGGTGAAGTCTGAGTAAATAATTGGATGATGTTATCTAAAGCTGCATTGTAGGAAATGTAGTCTGAAATGTTTGCAGACTGTGACTCACTGGGGACTAAAAATCAGAATACATTTCAACATGTGCCGCCCTTCAGCCCTATCATGAGTTTTCTTTAGATAGCATCAAAGAAATCAGGAAATCATCACATTAGCCAAACTTTCACTTTAGAAGGTCGACTTTTAAACTTTACGAAACAACATATTTCTGACGCTTGAATAATTATTGTTGTTGGAACTGATTCATTGCTCAGCTTTATCATTTATGTCTTATTTTTGTACATACGATTGTGAAATTATCATACTAATGTTTAAAAGAAGATTTTTTTTGTCTATTGTTGATTTTTTTGTTTGTTTATTATCTTGTTATTCATCTGTCCTGTTGGAAAGATCCCAAAATCCTGATTATAAAAAAGAAAGCCGTTTTTCAGCTCTTTATCAAACCAAAGTTTACCTAGCAAAATATTATGTGGCAACACAGTAAATGGATGTAGCCACTATGGAGGCTCACAATGGTTTGTTAACTTCCATTTGTATTTGGACCTGTGCCATCAGTTTTTATTTATTTTTATTTTTTTTAGGAGATGCAGTGAGCAAGTGGTTCTGACTAAGAGGCAAGGACACTGCAGCTCATATCATGAGGTAGCCTGGAGGATACTCTGCCTTAATTCTCTATTTATCTCTATTTGGAACCCCAATTTCAAGTTATTGTGTAACTAACTGTGTAAAATGTAAATAAAAACAGAATACAATGATCTGCAAATCTCCTAAATCATTTTTTTCCACAGCAGAGCATTAAATCATTAAACTGAGAAAAAGTACAATTGTAAGAAACTCAGGTCTGTAAAGTATCAGTGCTCTTTTCATCAAATTCAAAATGAGCTAATATTTTCTGACTATAAATATAAATAAATATTGATATATTTTTATCTTCTACTGTGAATAAAATATGGGTTTATGAAATTTGCAAATCAAATCAAAAAAGTGTTTGAGGCCATAAATTCAGCGAGCTATAGGATCATTTTTTGTTACATATATTATATACAACTGGGCTTCTTTTGCATCCCCCTGCTGGCCGTTAGAAAGAATGCAAATGTAAGACACATCTGCACTGGTTTCTCTTTTTAGGCGCAGAAGCTAAATCCATCTTTTAAAAACAGTCTGTTTGGCATAATAGCTAAATTATGACCACTAAGTGTCATCTAGAGCCTGTAGGGTGACATTAGTATCAATGTTCAGCCCATGTAGCTGTTAAGGATTCATACTTTTTTGTACTGCACACTGAGATAATCGTGTATTAATGAGTCAGCAATAATTTTAAATTGCAACTTCTTTATATTCTACAATGCATTGTCATTAAAACGATCAAAAGCTTTATGTGAATACTTGTAATCAAACCACAACCAAAAGCTGCCAGTGGAAAAAATATTGGCATTTGATATGTGGGAAAAAAGTGTGAAATAAGTATTTGTGCTTTAGTACATCTGCAGTGTGAGCATATAGCCACCGCTGTGCTGTAAATGCTGTGTATGAGCACACAGTATGGAATTGGGACACAGCTTTGATTAATCTCAGGCTGCCATCCACTAATAGCAGCCCTCAGTAGGGAGGTCTGAGAGCAGCTGCACAGTTGTTGACACTGGGCCCTTAGCCTCCACTTTCAAACTGAGACAATATTTCAGCTGCTGTAGAGAACATCCGCATGGTGTGAGTCACAGACAATGACGGACACAGACAGTCTGTGAACCAGCCAAACGCTGGGCTCCTTAAACAAAAGTTGCTTTCAGTTTGCTCCGGTCGATCTGCCCTTTGCCCTCACTGTGCTCCACTTGTCTCTTGGCTTTGTACATGGAGGGCAGCTCTGAAGTCTGGTACACTGCTGACCTCATCCTGCTGCCTCGGCACCGCAGCTCTAAAGCCACACCTTCCCATTTCCTGTCTAGCTCTGAACCATGATGGCCTCGCAGGTCAAGGGACCCTCTGCAGGTTGGCCTGGCGTCTTCTGCGTCACAGCTGTGCTCAATTTTGTCCAAATCCAAGGCTCGTTTTGGAGTTATGTGGTTAGAACGAGAGGAAGGCGATTTGGATTTGCGGCGTGAACGAAGAGGTGGTCTCGGTGGAGGTGGAAGAGGAGGTGATGGAGCGATGGGTGGGTTGGAAGTTGTCCTTCTGTTGGGCATTTTAAAATCCCCTCCACCTCTTTCCCTTCCTCTTCCCCTATGTCTGTCTTTACCTGAGGAGGAAGAGGCTGCTTTTAAAAGACAAATGGATAGAGGGAGAGATGGAGGAGAAATGGCCAAGCACTCAATGCCACTGCAAACACCCCACATGCAGGAAACACTCAGAGGAAACTCAAAATGCCATGAATTTCTTGAAAAGAGTGTGCAGCAGAGAGAAGGCGAGAGAGATAGAGAGAGCTGGGAGGCAATAGGAAACAAAGTGAATGTGACAGATATTCCCATGCTGGCTGTTGGCTATGACATCATGGGAAAGATGGTTAGATGGCAAATACTCTGTGTGCATCTTTGCGAGTGTAAAGACCCCGACTTTAATGCGGGCTGCTGCCATCTACTGGCCACGAGAAGGAGGGACACACATTCTCATTTGTTAAAGGTTGAGTTGAATTTGATGAGTCGAACTTTGTGTTTAGCACCAGTTAGCAAAAAAAAGAATATCTAAAGACAAGCATGGGAAGTTTAAAAACTTGCTTTTGAGTCTTTCAGGATTCATTTTACAAGAAAAGCAGGCTGCAGTGGTCCAGTAGTTCACCTCTTTGCAACTCCACACCACCCCTTGACTTTTTTTTAAGTCAAATTACTTGAAGCATTTGATCAAGCTTCAAACATCAGCTGAGGAAACTTTTTTCACGTTGTACTCAAGAGTTTGCCGACACAGCTGATTTCACTTATTGCCTGATTAGACCCGTTCTCAGTCCCATGTGATTCATGTGACAGCCCACTCCCTCTGCTGTCAGCTTCTCTGTACTTGTTAGGGAGAAACTGCACCTTTGCCATTTTACTCCTATATGCAGCTGTGATGTATAATTCTCAAGAGCGCTGGCTGAATTAAACCTGAATAGAGTCTAATCAGTGAGAGTGACTGAAAATACCTGTGTGAAAGGCCTTGATTGATTGTGGGCTGTTTTGAATATTCCACTGAATTACTTATTAATACCCTAATAAAGCAAATACATGAAACACTTTAGACACCTGTTACACCTGTAACTAGGACCAAGACCTGCATTAATATAGCGGAGTCCTTGTTGTCCCAGCTCTATTTAAAAAAAGGGGTTTACCTGTTTTTCTCTCTTCATCTCACTGCCAGTCTAGATTTATTTACCTTTATTTAAACTGAAAATCCCACTGAGATCCAGTTTCCCTTACAGGGGAGACCTGACCAAGGTAGCAGCCATACAAACTCAACAAATGCAACAAAAACAACATAAAATGAAGGTTTTGCAACATAATATACAACAAAAACACTACTGGGACTCTCAGAAAAATGTCCGTGTGTCCTTCACCGTGTTCCTTAAGATGCTTTTAAATTCAGGCCTAGATATCAGTGTGTTTAAGATGATTATATTCATTTGAGAAGCACAATGAGGAGCAAATATTTTTAGCATATGGACATGGACCCAGCATGAGCCATTGAATTTAAACCCATTATTCATATACCAGCTTCTGTAACCAAACATTTCCCAGTTAGCGTGACAAAAGAGGACTCACCGGGTCCTGTGCTATGAAAACAAGAATTACACCCACAGATTGGTTTGCTCAGAGAACTAGATTATCCCCATGTTCACAGACACAGATGCTTGTTTTTATCCCTTTTATCAATGTCTACTCTATCAGCAGAGGCCTCTGGTAACTACTTTAGAAAACCAGAACTCCTCTGCCTCATACGTCTCACTTGGACGGTAACTTGATTTAGAGTGGGCATAAAGTGAAACAGGCAATTGCAGTTCATCTCTCTGTTTCAATATAGACATGTTTTTCTAAATGATCATGACCGGTTAAATAAAAATCAGTCTCTGCTGTCGTCACATGTTAACCCCGGAGGAAACGCAAACACAGCGAACAACAATGAAGAATTATTCTAACGATAACCACGACAGAATAAGATCCTCATGTGATGTGAGAGATGCACAGATATAGACGATCTTTCTAAGTAAGCGCATGCATGTGTGAAGTGTGTAAAATGAGCATCGGTGTATGTATGTGTGTGTGTGTGTGTGTGTGTGTGTGTGTACGAGGATGAGGAAGAAACAGGACCTGGTTTTGTTTGGTGACTACCAAATAGCCCAGCATGATAAAGCTTGCTTAACAAGGCATTGAGCAGAGGGGAACCCATGCATAGCTAATAACCCAGTCCTCCAAAAATCCTTTGTACCCCAAAACAAAAGCCCTGTCCTTTTACACACACACACACACACACACACACACACACACACACACACACACACACACACACATACACAACAGAGAGAGGAGAGGAATATCAAGTACGATAGGAGAGAAATTATACAGATGGAGCGAAGTAGACAGAGGTCAACTAAAGGATCTGTTGTATTTTCTTAGCTGTAATAGAAAAGAATTTGAATAGAGTAGCTGTCAGCGATTTCATGAATTTAAAAACTTTAAGTCTAATGACCTGAAATACAAACAGAACTTTTTTCCTGGGCGTGGAAGAAGTGCTCAGATCTTTCACTAAAGTTAAACTATTAATTCAACTATATAAAACACTAGTAAAAGACTAATTACAAAATTAAAATATGCTATCATTAAATGTTTCTTAACTGTGAAAATAAAGCCAGAATTTCAATAGTGAAGAGCCAATAGACGACTGAATTTGTAATAATTGCTTTTCTCACCTTTACGTCACATATTACTTCTCATGTCAGATTTAAACAAACTCAAAAGGTTGTTTGAGTTATAACACTATTTTGATGGCATTCCCAAAAATTCCCTCTTCCGGGATTTTTTTTTTTTAACACTGTCCCAATTTTTGTGCCTTCTAGCAGGAAAACCTCAGAGGCGCACACTCGAAATACATCCAACAAATTGGATATTATTGAAACTCTGAGAAAAGAAAGGAGGTCGCTCACGTAAGAGTTCAACACAGAGTTTAACCTCTAAAACATTTATTTGATCTATTTACAGACAGTACAGTTCGCTGAACAGAACAGAGGAGAATTGATTCTTATTGTGACACAACTGAAGAAACAGTACTGCAATTCAACAATGACTACAGCAATATGGTGGCTTCACAAAGTAGACTATATACAAATTAATACTTTTAACTGATAGAAGGTAATTTTAAAGAGGAGGAGAGATGGAGTGATATACTCTCGATGATACAGAAGCCATATTAAAACCTTCGGCAGTTTTTACGGTTTTGACTCATTTGTACAATTCTACTTTCTACCACAGCCTCTGCACAGAAGCGACAGCTTATCGATCTGTTGACTGAACATGAAATGACGAAGAAGAAGAGTGAATTGTTCTACCACAGAAGCTTCTGGATCGTTTGGTCAGAATGCAAGACTGGATGCACGAGCACTCGCGTCCTGTTTTTATTTTCTGTGAGAAATGCCTGAGGTGAGAGAATAGGTGTGGAAACCCAGAAGTTGCTGTGCTTTAAAGAGAGTCTGAGTAAATGTTACTTCTGCATACTCTACCCATAATGAGATCAAGCCTGCTGCATGCTCAAAAGCTTGTAATAAGTTCAAATATCACATGGCTCACTTGTAAATCTGAAATGTGCTGCAGCTGGATCTGAATGTGGAACACCTACTGACTCTTAATAGATATGAACTGTTTTCTGGAAAGATGGCAGTCACAGTGGCTGCTTGAAAAGTTAAAGAGAAGAAGTGAGAGTAAAATAATTTTTTAAAAAAATGTGGAGAGTCTTGTTTATAATTGGCTAAAGTGCATTGTTAGAATCTGTACATTGAGAGGCTAGAGGATGAAGTCTGGCACCGGCTTTAACCATTTCATCCTCAACCTGCCCTCAAGTTTTCGTCTCCAGAAAGAAATCCACAGCAAGTCTGCTCAAAAGTTCACACAGATGCACACCATGCAGACAAAGTTCTAGGGACAAGTTCTGTTCAAGCTTAATGCATCCGTTCTTCCTCACTTTGTGTGCCTGACATATTTTATCTTAGATCTGTTGTTGACTCACAGTGGATTGCTGGACGCAAAGTAGGGACACACAGCACTTAATCAAGTCAACGTATTTACTTTGACTAAATGAACTAATTGTTGATCTATGCTATATTTAGTTTATATTAGTTGTGTGCATTTTTACACAGATCTGAGCGAAAATGCTGTGATGTGTAATAAATTGTAGAAAGTGATCTTTATAACTGAAAGTCACTGGATTATTTGGTTAAATGGGAGGAGGAGCTCTAGATGCATTTTGGACTGTTCAACAACAGACAAACAGCGGTCAAGTTCATACTGACTCCGGCAGGACTCCAGTCCCGCTTACAGTCAGGTGGAAAGAAAAAAAAAAAGGAGGTGAAACTTTAAAGTTTAAAGAGTTCACACTGGGGGTGTACCTGAGCTAGGCCGACCATCCTGTGCTTGTGATTTGGGACGGGGGTGGGGTTTGCTGGGAAGGGAAGAGGGAGTGACGTAGTTGAGGCTGGGGCTGTTAATGTCCCCCTCGCCCACTAGAGTCAGATCGGAAAGAGTGTCCTCCTCCAGCATCTGGACTGATTCTCCCCTGCCAGAGTCCTGGAGGAGACCTCGCTGGGCTCCCTGACTTGGGTGGATGGGGGAGACTGTGCCAGGAAATGGAGGAGGTGGTCTGCTTCTCTCCCCTCTTCCACTCTCAGTGCCCATTCCAGAGTCCAAGCTCTGGGACTGATGGCTTGCATTAAGCAAGTGGGTGCCGCCTACTCCTCCTCCCCTGTCGCCGCCATTTGCCTTATTGCCCCGGTGACCGCTCCAAGGGAAGCTGCCGTTGTTGGAGTGATGAGAATTAGGGGTGGAGCAACTTGGTTCAGGGTTGTGGGGAGCAGGTGGAGTCTGGTTTGTTGCCACTGGTGACAGGCGCAGAAAGTCTGGGAGCTGCAGGTCGTTTTTGTTTAACAGGCCTCGCTGGTCGTCTGCTCGGTTGCTCTGAGCTTTGGATATGAGGTCGAAGAACTCTGCAGGAACACACGCACACACAGAGCACAGCGCGCATACACACACAAACACGTGAAAGTGTGTACAAGTGTTTTCATTTACACAAATTTATAACCCATGTAACATCTTTAAAAAATACAGTAAACACTTTCATTTTCATTCAGTAAACATGCAGCATTGTGTGTTAATCAATTAGACAGGTCAAAGCTACATTCAGTATAAGCAGAGGTGACTGTGCTACATATAGCTAGCTTTGAAAGCATTTGGTGCTTCTGTAATATCGCAGACAGGCAAAAGGGTTAATGTAATCACAGCCACACAGCTACAGAAACAAAGGAGAGAGATAGAGGGAGGTTGTTCAGTCTTTACCTTCAGCTTCGTCTATATTAATCTTTTTCTGCTTTCTTTTCTCCGGAGCCTTATGGAGAGAGAGAGAGTGGTTGGGCAAGGGCTGGCTGCTTGTGTCAAGGCTGGGCCCAGCCCTGCCGTTTTCCCCTTGGGGATGGGCTGAACCGGCTTTCCCTGAAGGCCTGTCCTCCCCCTGGGAGCCACAAGGAGAGCGGAGCAGGGCATTAGAGCCCTGATGAATCATTGTGGAAGTATGGGAAACAGTAATGACAACAAGTGGGGACCAGTACTACTGATGGTGAGGAGGGTGACAAGTTGTAAATAGGAGGTGTGATCAAAAGGTTTCAAAACTCTGGCCATAAAAAGCAAAAATCCGAGTTGTCTCTGTGTAAAGTGCTGCAACACTTCCAACACTTCTGGTAGATTTAAATCACTCCTAAAAATTCCCCTTCTGAGTACTTGCATCTGGCTCTCTGCAACGTGCACTGGATTTTGTCAGGATTTGACATGTTTGTCTAGAATAGAGAACAAAGCTGACAGGCACCACATTTTAGGTTTTTCCATCCAAAGTTCTCCTTTTAACACCTCAGGATATTGCAGTAGAGCATGGATGGCCTGACCCTGGGGGACACAATTTATACACCATAAACTACTGGATGTGACACAATGAGGAGCATGCTCCTTTTTGTGCTTCTGACCAAATTCTGCAGGGTTACTGCGGGTCTGGAAAATACTCGATGGTCTGTGGGTCGGAGCCAGAGTCTGGCATTACCTGACATGGTTGTTTGACACAGAAGTTGAGTTTTGATTTCCATTTTTGTCCGAGCTCCATAGTGATACTGTCGGCAGGCACTTGCAAGTAGAAGGGAACTTCTAGGGAGAGATCTAAAAGTAGCAGAAGAACTGCAAGTAGTGCAGCGCTTTACAACGAGCTACCCTTGAATTTGTGTTAAAAATCTTTTTTTTGCTTAATATTTTTAGAGTTCTGGTTCCTTGTAAAAACAATTTAATGGGCAGTGATTGACACGAGTTTCACTGATTTGGGGTGTTTGAAAAACAATTAAATGGGATCAAATCATCGGCTGTTGTGCGATAAAGAATCAATGACAGGTACTGGAAAAACTTCAGACATATGCAGTTGATCAAAGACAGCTGAGATGTTCCATTCAGACAGCCATAATGTCCATTGTGTGCACTAAGCATCATCAACGTGTAGGCTAACAGTAGCATACACCACAACACAAGAGGGACCAACTATCAACTACTTAAAGCTGCACTACTAAAGATTGAAGAATCAATAAGGAAGGCGATGAATGACCACTTCAGCTGGTCATCAAACCCCACTAGCTTCAAGAAACCCAAACAGCAAGTTAAAGTTCTACTGCCACCACGAACTACAACCCTTCAAGTGCCCAGAGAGAGTTTTTGAGGTTCCGATACCCGGCAAAAGCTCTATGAACACGAGCTCACATTGCCCAGCGGGTGGGTTTGTTATGGAAAAAAAGAGAACCAGAAACCAGAGAGAAAAGTTGATGATGCATTCGGCCACAGGCAGACCACAGTAATGGAACATTAGGAACCCTGACAGTGTGACGAGGTTATCTGCCCCACAGCAACAGTCCACATAGACACAGACACAGCCACATAATACACCTGCACATTTGTACCACATTGCAAACAGACATGGGTGATTGAAGACAGCAACAGAGACACTTAGTAGCGTGATATCATCAACCAGGCAGTGGAGACATTCGGTGGGTTATGGAACATTCCAGAGCAAGAAATTGGAAATAAGAAGCTGTAGAAGATCTTACTGTTGTTGATTGGTTTCTGCTTGTAGAAGCCGGGAGGTGACTCTTAGAGGGAGCTACTTTCTGTTTGTCTGCTGAACAACACCGGCGTACAGATACACATGCAAAAGGAATAAGAAATGAGACAGTTTTCACATTTGGTATTGACAGGAGAGTGTGTGTGTGTGTGTGTATGTGTTCCTCACCTTTTCCAGGAGAATGTTCTGCTACATCTAATACCACTCGAAGGCCGTCCAGGTTGGAAATAGGAAGACCTAAATCTAAAGGCTCGGACTCTCCACTCTGCATCACACAGACACAAATTCAATAAGAGTTTGATATCATTACCTACATGCCTTTCTGCAGTCTGAGGAGGAGTGACTTACAATGCGTGCCACCAAGTCAGAAAGGTGCAGGCCATATTTGGCCACAACAGGTCTCAGGACTTCAGTCACCGGCTTCGTAGGCTTCGCTTTCAGACCCACTGATCGGTTGATGGGAACCAAGTCCAGTCTAGATTAAAGGAATACAGAGTTACCATTCTGAAATAGCAACTTTAATGTAAACCAAGCTTTTAAAGTCAGAATGCGCCAATGTGGAACTGTTTTTGTACTGTACCTGAACAGGGTGCGCTTTTCTAGTCTGAGGTCCCGAGAGCACAGAGTCATACAGTCTTGGTCCAAAACAAGTGGCTGAGAAACAGAAAAATAAGCACATCAATCATTAAAGAAGTCCGGCTAGTTGCATGGTCATAAAGGTTGACAGTTGTAGCTTCTTTAGGTAAAAATCGCCATGCTCACAACAAGCTAAAAAAAAAGTACCTGACACGCTTTGAACATAGGAAGTTGATGTATGGTATTTCTAACATTTTGACAAATTGCTTCTTTGTTTGAGAGTGAATAAAAGTATTAAAGCTGTTCACCATGAAGCCAAAACATTATCTTTAAATAGAGTAATATGCTAGTTTTATAAAGTGAGGATGAACTACTAGGCTGGAAGCTAATTAGTTTATCCTGAGCCCCATGTTAATTAAAAACAGACAAGAAAACCAAGCCAGACCTACTTTTGTTCGTTTGTGTCATGTGGAATTATTTTTGATTTGTATAGAAGCTTTGAAAAAAAGGATCTTTAAGACTGAACCATATCTAACAGAGTTTTACCTTCTCCCCTCCAACCAGGAAGAGGTCTATAGCTGCCAGGTTGATGCAGAGCTTCTCACAGATGCCCAACAGCAGGTCTCTGATGGACACACCTGCCCTCAGTGGAACAGAGCAACACGAGCCATCTGGCAATGTTATATTACACTGCCTGAAGGGGGCGCCGCCTCCTCCTCGCTCTGCTGACACTGACAATGCACTACGAGAAACATCACCCTGGGAGAAGAAGAAAAAGGTGAAAAGTAAAAACTCTGATTAAAAAAAAAAAAGTTGTTATTTTAGTTTTAAAGGAGAAGCTGAAGGTGAAGCTGCTCCATGCTGATACGCATCTGATCATGTTTCTTTCCAGACTGACCTCATTCCTTCCCAACCCTGACGTCCCAAGCTCCAGGCTGGCTCCTGAAGACAGTGAACCCTGAGACTCACGGCGCCCATTGCTGCCAGCAAAGTCTAATAAAAAAACAAACCAAAAATATCATTAGTCGTGTCGAGAAAAAAAGAGACGCAATCATTTCAAACCTAAATTGACAGCAATAATCGAGCTTATGTAGAAAAGAGGGAAAAGACAAAATGAGTTTTATCTGTATGTTTAATTTAGCAAGTTCTTTAGAATGTCAAATGCAAACAGCTTTTTGGGATCTGCACACAATCAGTTTTCGGTGACCTTTATGATGAAAAAGTAACTGTACGGCAACTGACATTTTCTAGAAATATGTTTTCCTTCCTGAAAACTCTTAATCTGCAGGAATTCAATGGAAAAAAAGAAAAAGACTGACTGTAGTTAAAGTCTGTCAGCTCTCGTTTCTTGGGCCCTTTGCCAAAACTCCTGTTTCGGGACCAAGAGAAAAACATCCCTTTCTTCCGATCTCCCGAATCATCTCCTCTGTCCTCATTTACAGATCGACCCGATTTGCTCTTTTTGTCCTCCTGTATGACACAAACAAAAACAAAGAAGAGCACAAACTGGTAAAAACATACAGAAGTACACAAATAATCAGAAAAAAATGTTCTTGTAATCCCATTACAGTACACAAAAGTGCAAATGCACAAGACAGCTGCTGATATTTTAGCCCACAAGTTATTTTTCTGACGTGCTCAAGATAGTTCACATTCCCTGGCCCACAATTTCTATCAATCCTTAATAACAAAAGGAACCCATTTGAATTTTACAATAAATGTGATCACAGTAGCCTCAACAAACTCCCGTAACCTTCTACGTCTATCAGGAGGGTCCAAACCACACTGTTTTTTTAAAAGTTAAGAACAAAGTTTTTGTTTCAAACTAAGCTCTGTTGCATTGCAGGGTAGAAAGCTTCTTGTTGAATTACCTTCTTGGGTGTAGAGAGGTTGGAGCGGTCAGAGCCAGTGGTGCTGTGTTTGGAGGTGGGGCTGCTTGGGATGTGGTAAGGATCAGGCAATGGTCTGCCCTCAACCTCTGCCAGCATACACTCCTGGTACAGCAGAGACTTGAGAAACCTTGTGTAACTGTCAAACTTCATCAGGTTGAAAATCTAAAGGAGTGAAGAGAAAGGAAAAGGTGATGAGTGATCAAAAGAAAAGAGCAAAGCAAAAACGAAAGAAGAACAAAAGATTGTGCCCACAAGCAAACACTACAGAATACAGAGAGAAAACAAGAGAGGAGGAGGATTGTAAAGGTTAAGAAACAGCAGCAAAAACTGACAGAAGGAAAGCAAAAAAAGACAAGAGGTTCACACAACAAAAAATGATTAAACTAAAATAAGATTATATTATTAGATCAGCAAGTCTATAAACCTAATGAATATTTATTACTATTTTTCTGGATTATTTTTTTGGATGAACAGATGAAGAGGAAATGATGTAAGTATGTATGTTAGTGTTTATATGTTCAATTCAGCATTTGTATGTAAGTCTGAACCTACATCTTTCCTAAACAGTACCATGAGATCCTGGAAAAGATGTGATGTGTGATGTGCAAAAGTACAGAGGGTGCTGGTAGGGATGCCCTCCTAGCCTTGTGACTTTTATCTTAGTCTGAACATCTGAGCTGAGCTGTAGAAATCGATAGCGCTTTTCAGCAAATTCAACCCCTTCACAAAATACACATTTATGAAGCCATTCGCATCCAAGATACTAGACAGCAATAAAAGAGAAATACTTGACCTTTTGGGCACTCAACACTGTTGCCCATTTTCAATAAGAGTTTGTTTTTCATTCAGTTTTATAAGTAATGACACGTTCATCCTTCTGGGAAATGCTCTTTTCACTTTGTTCTGATGGGGAAGGTCAAGTCAGTGTCACTTAAGCCTTTCAAACGTTACTGCGTATCACCTTGAGGCCTCAATAAATAGTTTTTTCTCACTTAGTATACTACCTGTAGTTGCTGCTCCTTGAACATGTCGGGTTTGGGGGCATTGAGGATGTCATCAGCAAGCTGAGCTTGACTGTCAATGTTAACTGGTGTTGTAGCTTTACTGGACAGGAAGGTGTTGTAGATCTCCCTGGCTCGTTGAGAGAGCTGGAACAAAGGCCAGCAGAAATTGAGAGAGGTGATTAACACATAACTTCATCCCTCATTATTACTAAAAAAAATCCTGGATGGATGTGTGTCATTGGATAATAACACGCTACCTGTTTGTTGTCGTTCTCAGGGACATGGCTGAAGAATTCGCACGCTTGCCAGAACAGGATATTCTCTTCACTGAACTCTTTCTTTAGGAACTCCTTTAGCAAAGGAATAAAAATGGTAATGATTTAGAAAAGTTTGATCAGACAGAGATGCAGTCAGAAGACACAAGTA
Source organism: Haplochromis burtoni (assembly GCF_018398535.1). Lineage (NCBI taxonomy): Eukaryota > Metazoa > Chordata > Actinopteri > Cichliformes > Cichlidae > Haplochromis > Haplochromis burtoni. Next base: position 280,402 of record NW_024582813.1, read on the forward strand.
CCTACACAACAATAAAGCAGGTTTAGAGGTATTGCAATTATCAACTTCTGATGTGCAGACTGTCAGCAACTGGTTATCACCAAGGATAATTCGTTTTGCTTTTAGATTTCAGAAAATGATTTGTGTGAGGCAGATTTAACCGCGATAGAAACCAAAACAATATACATATATATGTATAGACAATACATGCAACGCAGTACAATGCAGTATACAATATAAATGTGTCAGGTAATATGTTTGTACCTTTAACTTTTATTTCTGCAGAAACACGTTTAAAAAAAATCCAACCTTTAAATAATGCTTTAGCTGATCTTCTAGAATAAAAGGATTTTTAAGCTGGTCATTACAGTGCTGTAGAGTACATTTCAGTCTTTTGACAATATATGATACTGCTGACACAAAAACAACTACCCTGCACTTTTCAGTACACCATTAGAAAGAGTTGCTTAAAGTCATTTATCTGTCATGAGTATGCGCAGGCCAACACCAGCCAGACGTTGTTATAGTACCGAGAAGTAGCGGACCCCCACGGGGTCCTGCAGCAGTCTCTCAAAGCACACGGCCCAGCTGGCCACTCTCCTCTCAGTGTGGCGCCGGTGGCTCTGGACACTAGGCAGGCTGGCATTACTGTTGAGGCTGTTGTCACTGCTGCAGCCCTGCAGCTCCACGCTGTTCAGCTCTGTTCACACACACACACACACACACACACACACACACACACACACACACACACACACACACACACACACACACACACACACGCATGTCAAGTGAGTTGAGTTAATTATTATTATTGATGAAGTTCATTTTTTGATTTAATTTCTATTTTAATTACACAAGTGCATTGAAAGCAGCACAGCCTTAGGCTATATGGTTCGGATTATTCTAGTTATAATATAAAGCTCTTCTTTTTTTTCCTCAGCCTGTTTTCTTCTGATTGCTGGGGCTTTTGAGTACCTGAAGGCAGGCCTATCAGCAGCATGGGACTTACCAGGGAAACAGTGTCCCAGGAGACAGTCCAGTGAGACTTTCTCGTCCCACAGACATACCTGCTGTGGATTTCCATTGTTTTGTTTTTTGCTTTTTAACTCTCAGAGTGTTATTGAGCAAACTTTCATCAGTACAGTCGCAACAAATCGGATACAAACTATGTGATTGATTATGGTACATCAGATTTTTTTCTCCAGATGATTTGTTGTAAATAAACGTCCCTTATAAGTCCCTTTAACCCAGTGTTTCATAAATAACCAAAACAATAAAATATAACTAGTTTGATACAGTGAAGGTCTAAGATCATATAAAACGACACTTTTACACTCAAATGTAAATTACCTTACAGCAAATATCAGGAAATTCATCACATGAACATTTTTTGTAATTTAGTTGATGACAAATGATGCAGTCATCTAAGATTCTGTATCATGTGATACTCCGATTTACAAAGTTCACATCAAAGTGAATTTCCACAGAAAAACAATTCATGAATACAATGAAAAAAATACGCACTTCCTCTTTTCCTAAGGTCAAATCTGCATGTAGCCACGCTTCACTTGTTATCTTTGTGTAACAATTATATTTCCTTATCCAGATCATATACTTGAAAAGAACCAAACTGGAATTGAAACATTACCTTTGTATCTTTAACAGTGGAAATACTATTGCTATGGTGCACACCCTTGGTTAAAGATAAGCTGTATCACTGTATTTCAACAGACCATTTACATAGATTTTTGCATTAACGCGTCATCATTCTGTTTATTTTTCCCACTGCTAGACCACAGTGCAGCCATGTCCCTAATGCTTAGACAAAATCAGGAGACAGAGAAAGAGTCACACTGAGAATAATCATAATGGAGCTTGAGGCCTGATGAACTGAAAGTGGGTTGCTAAGTTGAAATAAAACAAAACACAAGAACAGCCAGCGGGAAGACATCACCGGTCAGGTGCCCGAAACGACGCACATCCTGTAAATAAACTAAAAAGACCAGTATTGAGCCTACAGCTAAAGTCTTACATGACTTAAAACTTGGAAAGATACGAGGCTATTAACCGAAAGTCCATTGTGAATTCTGCTTCTGCACATTTTTCTTGCGTTTAATGTTATCAGTGACAGTGTTCACATAAAAGGTTATCTCTAATCAGTTTTTCCAAACCGCTTGGCTCATTCATT